>NC_053390.1:387709351-388009351 GCF_905171765.1 Bufo bufo
CATCATTGTGTTGCATAAAAATGGCTTCACAGGTAAGGATATTGTGGCTACTAAGATTGCACCTCAATCAACAATTTATAGGATCATCAAGAACTTCAAGGAAAGAGGTTCAATTCTTGTTAAGAAGGCTTCAGGGCGTCCAAGAAAGTCCAGCAAGCGCCAGGATCGTCTCCTAAAGAGGATTCAGCTGCGGGATCGGATTGCCACCAGTGCAGAGCTTGCTCAGGAATGGCAGCAAGCAGGTGTGAGCGCATCTGCACGCACAGTGAGGCGACGACTTTTGGAAGATGGCCTGGTGTCAAGAAGGGCAGCAAAGAAGCCACTTCTCTCCAAAAAAAAACATCAGGGACAGATTGATCTTCTGCAGAAAGTATGGTGAATGGACTGCTGAGGACTGGGGCAAAGTCATATTCTCCAATGAAGCCTCTTTCCGATTGTTTGGGGCATCTGGAAAAAGGCTTGTCCGGAGAAGAAAAGGTGAGCGCTACCATCAGTCCTGTGTCATGCCAACAGTAAAGCATCCTGAGACCATGTGTGGGGTTGCTTCTCATCCAAGGGAGTGGGCTCACTCACAATTTTGATCAATTCCTAAATAACAAATTATAACTCCATAGTCAGTTATAGTTCAAATAATACTCAATTTTATTAATACTCACAGAGTCATAACCATTTCTGGCCACACAGAAAATTTAAGAACATTTAAAATTACAATCAGACTGTGGGTATATGGCAATTACTGATACAATCATATAAAGTGCAAGTGCAGTAATATACATGGGAGAATATAATCAGTGCATACAGGGTTTGTTATTCTGTCCACATAGTATGGTCACAGAATCAGAGTTCCGATCCTGGATCCATGGGACATTGACCTACCTACTGCCATAATAAAGTATATATATCTAGCAGAGAATATTGCATACTGATCCAAAGTTTTGCCACAACCCGTCAGACTGTGCCCCGACACACGTTTCGCCGTCAGCTTTTTTAAGGGGTACTGATATTGCATACCCAGACAGGTATATATGGCCACAGGAGTGGGCGTAATTCAGTGCATTCAACCAAGACATCATCTATAAATCGCATCCATGAAATTACCTCCCCATCAACTTCATTCATAGATGTCTGTACAGCCTGTCGTTCCCAATTGCCTAAAAATAGATTTGCATACGAGGGTGCGCATGTCGCACCCATCGCCACCCCTCGCTTTTGTAGGCATCGGCGGTGTGCGGAGGTTTGTGCGCCACATTCAACGAGACTGAGATCTTAATAGCTACACAGGTGAGGACTTACATCATCCGTCCCGCCACTTTGTCTGAACGTCATCCATTGGTTGAATGCACTGAATTACGCCCACTCCTGTGGCCATATATACCTGTCTGGGTATGCAATATCATTACCCCTTGAAAAAGCTGACGGCGAAACGTGTGTCGGGGCACAGTCTGACGGGTTGTGGCAAAACTTTGGGTCAGTATGCAATATTCTCTGCTAGATATATATACTTTATTATGGCAGTAGGTAGGTCAATGTCCCATGGATCCAGGATCGGAACTCTGATTCTGTGACCATACTATGTGGACAGAATAACAAACCCTGTATGCACTGATTATATTCTCCCATGTATATTACTGCACTTGCACTTTATATGATTGTATCAGTAATTGCCATATACCCACAGTCTGATTGTAATTTTAAATGTTCTTAAATTTTCTGTGTGGCCAGAAATGGTTATGACTCTGTGAGTATTAATAAAATTGAGTATTATTTGAACTATAACTGACTATGGAGTTATAATTTGTTATTTAGAAATTGATCTATGTATCTTTATTGGTTTCACTAAAGGTGATACTGGATTGCTTACGCAGTGAGTATAGGTGATACTGGATTGCTTACGCAGTGAGTATAGGGAAACAGTATTGGTTTTTCACTCACAATTTTGCCCAAAAACACAGCCATGAATAAAGAATGGTACCAAAACACCCTCCAACAGCAACTTCTTCCAACAATCCAACAACAGTTTGGTGAAGAACAATGCATTTTCCAGCACGATGGAGCACCGTGCTATAAGGCAAAAGTGATAACTAAGTGGCTCGGGGACCAAAACGTTGACATTTTGGGTCCATGGCCTGGAAACTCCCCAGATCTTAATCCCATTGAGAACTTGTGGTCAATCCTCAAGAGGCGGGTGGACAAACAAAAACCCACTAATTCTGACAAACTCCAAGAAGTGATTATGAAAGAATGGGTTGCTATCAGTCAGGAATTGGCCCAGAAGTTGATTGAGAGCATGCCCAGTCGAATTGCAGAGGTCCTGAAAAAGAAGGGCCAACACTGCAAATACTGACTCTTTGCATAAATGCCATGTAATTATCGATAAAAGCCTTTGAAACGTATGAAGTGCGTGTAATTATATTTCACTACATCACAGAAACAACTGAAACAAAGATCTAAAAGCAGTTTAGCAGCAAACTTTGTGAAAACTAATATTTGTGTCATTCTCAAAACTTTTGGCCACGACTGTATATTCATTTCACTCCAGGGGCTCGCAAGTTAGCACTGCTATCTTTCAGAACTAGGCTTCTGGGCTCCAAGTTCACCTGGGATGACATCTGCATGGAATTTGTATGTTATTTCCATGCTTCCTTCAGGTTCTCTGGTTTCCATTCACAACTATAAAAAAAATTACTTCCTATGTAATTGGCTGTAGAGCTTGTGTATTTAAGATAGGGAAGTTAGATTATCAACTCCATTGGAAACAAGGACTGATGTGACTGCTGATCTCTGTAGAGCGCCATTATATATGTTGGCCCCATAGGTACAATATCAGGAAATAAAATTATGATGATACTTAGAGAACTATGTGGCTACATTCACATCTCAGTTTAGGAGATCTGACGCAAATGTCTGATGGACAAAAAAAAAAAAACTTTGCACACAATGTTTTTTGTGCGGCCAAAACCCGACATTAATAGCGGAAATTGGCTGGATCACAGACCGGACCTTATTGCAGTCAATGGGGATCCAGTGATGAAGTAGACGATTCGGTAGGCACAGAGCAGCCTGCCAGATCTCCTAACAGAGGTGTGAACGAGGCCTGCAAGCCAAAATTAGATCATCCATAAATTAATATTCTGTATAACCAGATAAGACTGAGCATAGGAATGGAGGTTTTGTCAGGCCACTTAGATTAAAGGGAACCTGTCACCAGGAAAATTCAATGTAAGATACAGAAAGCATGTTCTAGAGCAGGAGGAACTGAGCAGATTGATATATAATTTTATGTGAAAAGATTCAGTATAAAATATGCATTTCATTTCCTGCTCATTCTTTGAAGTCCAGAAGTTGGTCCTATCAGTGACTGACGGCTTTCACCTATGACTGTGTATACAGAGATAGCTGTCAGTCACTGATAGGACCTTCCCTCTATGACTGTGTATACAGAGATAGCTGTCAGTCACTGATAGGACCTTCCCTCTATGACTGTGTATACAGAGATAGCTGTCAGTCACTGATAGGACCTTCCCTCTATGACTGTGTTTACAGAGATAGCTGTCAGTCACTGATAGGACCTTCCCTCTATGACTGTGTATACAGAGATAGCTGTCAGTCACTGATAGGACCTTCCCTCTATGACTGTGTATACAGGAATAGCTGTCAGTCACTGATAGGACCTTCCCTCTATGACTGTGTATACAGAGATAGCTGTCAGTCACTGATAGGACCTTCCCTCTATGACTGTGTATACAGAGATAGCTGTCAGTCACTGATAGGACCTTCCCTCTATGACTGTGTATACAGAGATAGCTGTCAGTCACTGATAGGACCTTCCCTCTATGACTGTGTATACAGAGATAGCTGTCAGTCACTGATAGGACCTTCCCTCTATGACTGTGTATACAGAGATAGCTGTCAATCACTGATAGGACCTTCCCTCTATGACTGTGTATACAGAGATAGCTGTCAGTCACTGATAGGACCTTCCCACTATGACTGTGTATACAGAGATAGCTGTCAGTCACTGATAGGACCTTCCCTCTATGACTGTGTATACAGAGATAGCTGTCAGTCACTGATAGGACCTTCCCACTATGACTGTGTATACAGAGATAGCTGTCAGTCACTGATAGGACCTTCCCTCTATGACTGTGTATACAGAGATAGCTGTCAGTCACTGATAGGACCTTCCCTCTATGACTGTATATACAGAGATAGCTGTCAGTCACTGATAGGACCTTCCCTCTATGACTGTGTATACAGAGATAGCTGTCAGTCACTGATAGGACCTTCCCTCTATGACTGTGTATACAGAGATAGCTGTCCGTCACTGATAGGACCTTCCCTCTATGACTGTGTATACAGAGATAGCTGTCAGTCACTGATAGGACCTTCCCTCTATGACTGTGTATACAGAGATAGCTGTCAGTCACTGATAGGACCTTCCCTCTATGACTGTGTATACAGAGATAGCTGTCAGTCACTGATAGGACCTTCCCTCTGACTGTGTATACAGAGATAGCTGTCAGTCACTTATAGGACCTTCCCACTATGACTGTGTATACAGAGATAGCTGTCAGTCACTGATAAGACCTTCCCTCTATGACTGTGTATACAGAGATAGCTGTCAGTCACTGATAGGACCTTCCCTCTATGACTGTATATACAGAGATAGCTGTCAGTCACTGATAGGACCTTCCCTCTATGACTGTGTATACAGAGATAGCTGTCAGTCACTGATAGGACCTTCCCTCTATGACTGTGTATACAGAGATAGCTGTCAGTCACTGATAGGACCTTCCCTCTATGGCTGTGTATACAGAGATAGCTGTCAGTCACTGATAGGACCTTCCCTCTATGACTGTGTATACAGAGATAGCTGTCAGTCACTGATAGGACCTGCCCTCTATGACTGTGTATACAGAGATGGCTGTCAGTCACTGATAGGACCATTTCCTGGACTTCAAAGCCCAGAATGAGTAGAGAAATAAATGAGTAAAATACAAGTTATACTGAATCTTTTCCGATAAATATATATCAGTGTGCACATCTTCTCCTGCACTATAACATGCCTCCATGACACCATGTTTAACGTGACAGGTTCCCTTTAAATGGATTTTCCAGGATTTACAAAAATCTAGCCAACAGCAGGGAATGGAATGAAATAGAAATAATATATTCACCTGTTTAATCACTCACTGGTGTCTATTTACTTCTTGTAGAGTTCACATGCCATACATCATTCACATGACAGCAGTGATGCCAACATGTATGGTCTATGACCGCTGAAGCCAATGATTGGCTGCCGCCATTATGTGAATGATGTATGGCATGTGACCACTGCAGGAAGTAAGCAGAGACCAGCAGGGACTTTTGGATCAGCATGGGATTGAAGAGGGGAGACTACACTTTTTATTATTTCATCCCATTCTCTGCTCTTGGCTACATTTTTGTAAATCCCAGAAAATACCTTTGAAGGCACACAGAAGACGTATGTAGACATATAGAAATGCAGAATACCCTAAAAACTACGAAGGAGATTTATCAAAACTGTTGTAAAGAAAAACTGACTTAGTTACCCATAGCAACCAACCAGATTCCACCAAATGAGCTCTCGGAAATGAAAGGTGAAATCGGATTGGTCACTATGAACAGTATTATCCAGTTTTCCCTACGTGCTTTATTTCCTCATTATGTGAAGAGGATTTCAACAGTCCAGTATGTCCAAGATCCCGTTCATGGAATTGTCCCCTCTCTATACGTAACTAATAAAAGCCATGTCAAAACTAGCGGGAATCTTCAAAAAGATATCGGTCAGTATCCAATAGGGCCAATGTACACAGCCATATTACAGTTTTATTTTGCCTGCTTTGCATAGAGCTCCGTGAGGATATTACTGCTGTGTGCTTCTGATTTCATAAGGAGGCATGCAGAGTTTTTTTCCGTTTGAATATATTTGTTCACATATAGAGTTATGGCAGAGCCTGAATGGCAGTGCCAGGAGGTTGTATAACTTTGTGTACTGCCATAGAGGCTCTGTCTTTGCCATGTGCATTCCCCTCTGAAAAGGCCAGCAGCTCAGGAGAGATGTTGAGAAGAAATGTGGGGATGAAATCGTTTTGCTATTGAGTCTCAACTTTCCGGTTTGCTGCAATGAGTAGTCACTCAGTGAAGGTAGAATGGTGGCTTTCTCCTTTTGATTGAACCTCTCTGTTCTACTTTTCATGATACATGGCATAACATTGTGTTTTTGCCATTCATGTCAACTTCTTTCCTTAACTGTATGGCTTGATTGCTATGATAATATACTGTTCACCACAAAAAGACAACTCTAAACTCAGTCTCTGTTATCAAGTATTCTCTTAGGCAAGCAAACCACAGTGCTTTGAATTACTAACAGTCTCTCTGGGCTCATGCTACATCCATGATCAAAGCTACCTAGTGGCAAATCCAAGCTGGGCATGAAGCTCTTTTTTCATTTGCATCAAATGGTTTCTATAATTACATGTTAGAGAATATAGACTGCACAATAAACCAAACTCATAGACTATATGTTATGTCCTACTTACTAGTCATGCTGTGAAGCTGACTTTACAAGGACAAATATAATATTAAATATTTTAAAGCCTCCAAAAAAAACTGATACAACCTAAGTAAAATTATGTCATCATCATGACAACTCCTGTCCATTTGCCGTATTAGGACAAGTTGGTCTACTGCAAAGTGGGAGACAAAGTTAGTCAGCACATCCTATAAAATGAAATAAAAGAGCAGGTACAAGTCTCCATGGCTTTTGGTTTTGCAGTCTGCATTTGGAGGTGTGATTATCTCCATTTTGGTTGTTCACTCCTAACTAATCTATCCTTTCCATAGGCTGTCTTTATTGAGTGCAGTATATATAGTTGTAATCCGCTCTCCCCACATTCATTTGAGGCCTGCTGGTACAAGGAGAGGTGACAAATAGAGCAGAAACAGTAAACTTGTGAAGTCTGCTCTCCCTGAATTAAGAGGCCGGTTAGCACAGAGAGAGGTATCAAATACAGTAGGTTTCCATCCAGAGAGAGGTCAACCTGCCGTGGTGGATGGGCACAAATTATTTTGATCAAAATATATTAGCTAAGTACCACTTAATTGAATATAGTGAATATAGCATTAGTTTATATATCCTATGTTTGCAGAGTGCTCTTGCATTGTGTTTGCTTTTGCTTTTACCACCACAAAGTAGTATACAGTAATAGCACCTGCCTACTACCAAAGGGTAGATCCAAGTACAAAAAAGTCTTAACACTTGTCCAGCAATGAGACTAAAACTAAAGACCATGTTTAAGCCCAAAAGTATGTCTACCATACCAGTGTCCCTCAATCACCCAACGTGTTTGGCCAACATTCTTCGTCGGGGGAATTACAGTAATGAGAAAAATTAACTCAGGATCGATTGACAATGAAGAGGTGAAAAAGCACAAATACATTCTATGCAAATAAAGTTCTAAAAAAGCCATTTCAGCATAAATGTGATACATTTGATTCCAAACTGAAGACTATGCGCATGAATTGTCAATAGGGAAGAGTCAGTAAATCACATTTATTATCACCACTATTTGAAACTGCAGTCATTCTTAGTTGTTGTGTATTAGACAGCTTGTGATTGTGGTTTACTTAGAACTACAATGGAGTGCTTGACGGGTTTATGATCATAATAAAAAGATACATTTATGTTACATCAAAAAAATATTTTTTCTAAAAGAGTTGCTGAAAACTGTCTGTCACTGGCTGAAAAGCCGTATATAATCTTTTATCCTCTCTTGTCAGAGAGTTTCTTGAGAAAGAGACAGTTGAGTTTACCTCATTTTACTTTGTTTTTTCAACTAGTTTAGTCTTGTTCATTTTTATTTTATATGATTTTTTGTTCACCCTACAACCAGCCTTTTATTTAACCCTTTTCTTGCATTATAAAGAGAATATACACTTCTCAACTCAAATTTTTATGATACTACATAACATTAGTCATCATTGGTCATTTTGTTGCTTGGTTGGTTGTACGCTTAGTCATAACTTGCATTTGACAATTCATTCAGGATAATTCATGGTAAGGAATATTTTAAGGCTGCTCTCATAGCAGAGTATTTCCCAAGTATACTTCAAATAAAAGGCTTCAATATATGCCACTGTATACGCAGTAAGCCCCTGAGGAGCCCGTGAAAAGGATGGGAATAGTAGTGGCCCCAATTAGGTGTTGTGTCACGGTGTACTTCCTCAGGCCATTGCTCCCTGGGGATCAGTGCAGTGGAAATGTGGTTTGGAGAATCAGGCCACAAGTAAAAGTATAACATTCCCTTTACTTAGTGCAAAATATAACTTAAGGCTCATACAGCAGTATTAGGTATAAGGTGCAGTATCTGGCACCAGATGAGGAGGTAAGGATGGTAGTTGTATGTCAATATAATGGCACTTACAGGTACTTGTGGGTATAGGTGTCCACTGTGTGATAGAGGCTTGAAGTTAATATGGTTATTCTAGGTGATGGGTGTCTGACCTATTTTCTCTCACCAGCAGCAGGGTCTGTGAAGCTGAATTTTGCTGGTCAACTTTATCCACTACAGCTTTTGGGAAAGCTGTATCCTGACTCTGGCAGTCTTCATGGAGTAAGGGTCTCACTGGAGAATAGTATCAGGCTCTTGGAGTAGGAACTCAAGCATCTGTTTCCTTCCTCCACTCTCTCTACTCAGAAATTTCCTCTACTGGCAGGAAGTTTGGCCCAGCCTACTCTTATCAAGAGGGGAGGAACAGGGTGGTTAGCCCTGTTCCTTCCAACTATTGCCAACCATACCTCCTCTGCTGAAATGAACGAGGACAGCAAACAACATAACATTACAATACATATAAAGCAATTGCAGATACCCTTAGGTCTGGGGTACTGCTTATAGGCATATAGTGGCATACAATACATTAAAAATTATTCATACCCCTTGAACTTTTCCAAATTTTTTCCCATTATACCCACAAACTTAAATGTATTTTATTGGAATTTTATCTCATGGACCACTGTTCAATCATCCAAAACTGTAAGGAGTATGGCACAACTGCAAACCTACCAAGACATGGCCATCCACTGAAACCTAGACAGCCCAGGCAAGTAGAGCACTAATTAGAGAAGCAGCCAAGTGGCGCATGCTCACTTGGGAGGAGCTGCAGAGAGATTCACAGCTCAGGTGGAAGAATCTGTCCACAGGACAACTATTAGTTGTGTACTCCACAAATCTGGCCTTTATGAAATAGTGGCAAGAACAAAGCCATTTTTGAAAGCAAGCCATAAGAAGTCCCGCTTGCCACAAGCCATATAGGGGACACAACAAACATCTGGAAGAAAGTGCTCTAGTCAGATGAGACCAGAATTGATAGGAAGACAAATGGAGCTAAGTACAGGGAAATCCTTGAGGAAAACCTGGTAGAGGATGCAAAAGACTTGAGACCAGGACAACAACCCTAAACATACAACCAGAGCTACAATGGCATGGTTTAAATCAAAACATACCGGTAGTCATGTGTTAGAATGGCCCAGTCAAAGTCCAGACCTACAGTTGCAAGAAAAAGTATGTGAACCCTTTGGAATGATATGGATTTCTGCATAAATTGGTCATAAAATGTCACAACAATAGACAATCACAGTCTGCTTAAACTAATAACACTCCAGAAGGCGTATTTTCTTCTGTTTAAGTCATTCTGTTGTTGATTTACTTCTATGCTTTGGGTCGTTGTCCTGTTGCAACACCCATCTTCTGTTGAGCTTCAGCTGGTGGACAGATGGCCTTAAGTTTTCCTGCAAAATGTCTTGATAAACTTGGGAATTCATTTTTCCTTCGATGATAGCAATCCGTACAGGCCCTGACGCAGCAAAGCAGCCCAAACCATGATGCCCCCACCACCATACTTCACAGTTGGGATGAGGTTTTGATGTTGGTGTGCTGTGCCTCCTTTTCTCCACACATATTGTTGTGTGTTTCTTCCAAACAACTCAACTTTGGTTTCATCTGTCCACAGAATATTTTGCCAGTACTGCTGTGGAACATCCAGGTGCTCTTGTGCAAACTGTAAATGTGCAGCAATGTTTTTTTTGGACAGCAGTGGCTTCCTCTGTGGTATCCTCCCATGAAATCCATTCTTGTTTAGTGTTTTACATATCGTAGATTTGCTAACAGGGATGTTAGCATATGCCAGAGACTTTTGTAAGTCTTTAGCTGACACTCTAGGATTCTTCTTCACCTCAATGAGCAGTCTGCGCTGTGCTCTTGCACTCATCTTTACAGGACGGCCACTCCTAGGGAGAGTAGCAGCAGTGCTGAACTTTCTCCATTTATAGACAATTTGTCTTACCGTGGACTGATGAACAGCAAGGCTTTTGGAGATACTTTTATAACCCTTTCCAGCTTTGTGCAAGTTAACAATTCTTAATCGTAGGTCTTCTGAGAGCTCTTTTGTGCGAGGCATCATTCACATCAGGCAATGCTTCTTGTGAAAAGCAAACCCAGAACTAGTGTGTGTTTTTTATAGGGCAGGGCAGCTGTAACCAACACCTCCAATCTCATCTCATTGATTGGACTCCAGTTGGCTGACACCTCACTCCAATTAGCTCTTGGAGATGTCATTAGTCTAGGGGTTCGCATACTTTTTCCACCTGCACTGTGAATGTTTACATGGTGTGTTCAATAAAAACATGGTAACATTTAATTATTAGTGTGTTATTAGTTTAAGCAGACTGTGATTGTCTATTGTTGTGACTTAAATGAAGATCAGATCACATTTTATGACCAATTTGTGCAGAAATCCATATCATTCCAAAGGGTTCATATACTTTTTCTTGCAACTGTAAATAATTAAACCATTGAGAATCTGTGGCAAGATTTGAAAATTGCTGTTCACAGACGCTCTCCATCCAACCTGACTGAGCTTGAGCTATTTTGCAACGAAAAATGAACTAAATTTTCAGCCTGTAGATGTTTAGAACTGGTATACACATACCCCAAAAGACTTGCAGTTTTAATTGCAGTGAAAGGCTGAATGCAAATGCATGCCGCTCTTTCAAGATTTTTATTTATTAAAAATTTTGAAAACCATGTATCATTTTCTTTTCACTTCGAACATACCTGCTACTTTGTGTTGGTCTATCACAGGGGTAGGCAACCTCCGGCACTCCAGCTGTTGTAAAACTGCAACTCCCAGCATGCGTATTTGCTCTGTTCTTCTCAGAACTCCCATAGAAATTAATGGAGCATGCTGGGAATTGTAGTTTCACAACAGCTGGAGTGCCGAAGGTTGCTGACCCCTGGTCTATCACATAAATTCACAATACAATACATTTAAGTGTCTGGGTGTAACGTGAAAAAAATTGGAAAATTTCGAGGGGTATGAATACTTTCAAGTCCCTGTATGTTCCCCCTAGGGTCCTATAGTAAAAACAAACATACCATGCAGTGTTTTTTTTACTGTATGCCTCTTATGAAAGTACACCAGACTACGGTTTCCTAAACTGCGAAAGAAGAGCTATCAAGATACATTTGGCCCAGTGTATGCCAAAAGGACACTTGCAGAAAACAGGTTATGTGATAAAATAACAAAATAAAGTGGCTGCGACATTGATGCATTTAGGGCGGCAGCAGAGAGGCTGACAGAAGCACTGGAATAGCAGAGGATTTTTGGAGAGCTAAATACAATCACAAAAAGTCACACATGACAAAAACGTCATGCGCCCAAATTTGAAACTTTTTTAGTCCAGGAAACCAATGTACAGGGCTTCATAAATTCCCCTCCCACAGGGTGTCTGGTTGCTTTACATCTCGAAAAACTTTTCTAATACTGTCGACCTCTATTGTTTTTGCAAAAGCTGGGAACGTCTGTCATTTTAGATGTAAGTTTTGCATGGAGGACAAAACTTGTTATTCATAACTTATTCATTTCAGGACCCAAATATATGATTAGTGATGAGCGAATTTATCAAAAATTCGATTCGGCTGCTTCTCTAAATATCACTAAGAAATTCAATTTCACAAATTGCTTTGTTACAATCGCATTCCATTGTATCTAGCAGGTGCAATGACAGGGAATGCCGATTAGCGCCTCCCCACGTCATTGAATCTCTCAGATGCCACATTCATCACTGATTGAGGCATCTGATATTAAAATTGAGGCCTTTCAAGGGTTAATCAGGGTTAAAAAAAAAACAAAAAACATACTCACCTTATCCATTTGCTCGTGGAGAGGCTGTCACGGCCACCTTGATTGAGGAAACCACACGAAATCTTGCACGGTGATGTGATGAGGTCTTCACACTGGCCAGGCAAGGTGACGTCATCACTGATGACGTCAGCATGCCCTGCCAGCATGCTGACATGGTGATGTCACACGTCTCTCTGCGATCAAATGAATGAGGTATTTTTTTTTTTTTTACTGCCATTTCAGGAAAAATAGATTTGTTACCACGAAGCGAGAAGAAATTAGGGCTTTGTGGTGAATCAAATATTTCCTGAAATTCGGATCGAAGTCAATTTGTTTCACTTCGATTGATCAACATTATATATGATAATGTCTGAACAGAGCTAATACCAGTGTCGGTTTGTATGAAGCACTTGGAAACTTGAAGACTATTGGAAAGATGACAAGCAAAATGGCCGAAACACCAGACAGCGTTAGAAGCCATTTCTAACTGATTTTGCTCCAAGAGTATCATGCCTAAGTGCTCATTCACAATCATTGGAGAATTTTTTTTTTTACGCAATGGTTCCAATACTAGAATTAATTTTTCCTTATAAGCATAAATATTACTAACACATAAATTAATTACAAATCCTGCAGCATGTGGAGGGTTTGTATTTTTAGGAAAAGAACTCTCTACTTTCATGTTATATGACGTCCATACATTTGTCATTGACAACTCTATCATGTTATTTTTCCTACTTTGAATTATTGCTCTAGTTGTCCAACCGAAGATAAAATTATATGGATAAAATACTTCAACTGTAACAAGAAGGCTTTGCAGCCTCAGGAGTTAATAAAACAATAAAATTAAATATATTACCTGTTTTGCTGGTTTCCAAGAACAGCACAACTCATGTCTCAGGACTGTGTTTTGTGTTGCACATTCACTTAAGGACTCATGCACACACACGTTTTTTTTTGTCCACATCTGATCCGCATTTTTTTGCGGATTGGATGCGGACCCATTCACTTCAATGGGGCTGCAAAAGGCGCGGACAGTACACCCTGTGCTGTCTGCATCCGTGTATCCATTTGTATGTCCATTTGTTTCTGCATATTGCGTTTGCGCAAGGGCCAAAGTACCCAGGAGACGTCCTGTAGTTCTTCTTTGCTCCTTACGCATTCCACAGAGACCTTGGATCCACGTCTATGGATTTCCTAACGGATCTTCCTTCTTCTCATGAGCGGTCATCTGGGTGATAGTGGATAGGTTCTCTAAAATGTGTCATCTAATTCCGTTGAAAAAACTTCCTGATGCTAAGAAATTAGCCAACTTGTCTATTGATCATATTTTAAGCAACATATTTTCTAATATTGTAATACCACTTTTTAAAGAGAACCTATAACCACAAAATACAATCTGCAGGCGGCATGTTATAAAGCAGGAGGAGTTGAACAGTGGATCCGCCAGAGTTAGGAAGAGGTGCAGGCCTCTTTATAACTTTGGCCGATCCGCCGCCGCTTCTAAATGTAAGACAGCTTCCTAGCTGTCTAACATCTAGACCTTTTTCCCCACCTATGCCACCCCCACTTTTTTTTTACAGCTGCCGTGATTGGGGAGGAGTCACAGATTGCGGCAGAACTAGCCTAGGTGTATTTCAGCTTCATAAATGACCCCCATTGTTTTTCAGCAATACGTGTAATTTATTCAATAAAAGCTCTGCTCTTTCTGAGTTAAGTAGCCATTTGGGCAGTCTTTAGTGTCTGACAGTTGTATGTATATTAAGAGGAGCCACCAGAGGAGCTGACGTGATTGTTGATAGCAAACACTGCTAGAGACACAAACCTTTTCCACTGGTCTATCAGTCAGATACAAAGCTTCTCAGAAACCTGGTTGACCCTTTCAGTTTGTCCATTTGTCTCCAGGATCTCAAGACAAATTGCACCCCTCTATCTGAGACAATGGATTCCAGTATTCCATGCAGTTTAAAGGGAACCTGTCACCTAGAAAATGCATATTAAACCGCCAGCAGTACCTAATTGCAGCCTGTAGCATGATTATAAAGGTATCTTTGTCAATTCTGTGCAATGCGGCAAAGGTCTAAAAAAAGACTTTTATTCAACAGGCCACGCTATGTAAACGATAGTCTTGAAGTCAAGGGGGCAGCGGCTTTCTCGCCTGAAGTCAAGCGCGCCCCGCCCCCTTTACCTCCCCAAAGCGTTTGATTGATAGGATGCCCGATTCCTTCACTGCCAGTTGCTTTAATGTAGTCTCGCGCATGCCCAGGCTCTCATGTGCCTGAGCATTGAGCTCATAGCAGAGTGTAACAGGCACAGCACAGGCGCCGGTATTGCAGGGACATGGCGCACGCACAAGACTACATTCATGCGTCCAGTAGTGAAGGAAATCCTATCTATCAAACGCTAAGGGGAGGAAAAGGGTGCGGGGCATGCTTGACTTCAGGCGAGAAAGCCGCTGCCCCCTTGACTTCAAGACTATAGTTTACATAGTATGGCCAGTTGAATAAAAGTCTTTTTTCAGACTTTTGGCGCATTGTAGAGAAAAGACACAGACACCTTTATAGTCATGCTACAGGCTGCAATTAGTTACTGCTGGTGGTTTAATATGCATTTTCTAGGTGACAGGTTCCCTTTAAACTGCATGGAATACTGGAATCCATTGTCTCAGATTGAGGGGTGCAGTTTGTCTTAAGGCCATGGAGATAATTCAGTAAGAGATGGGGGAATCAAACTGTCCTTCTCATCTGCGTTCCATTCTGAGACAAATGGACAAACTGAAAGGGTCAACCAGGTATTGGAACGGTTTCTGAGAAGCTTTGTATCTGACTGTCAGACCAAGTGGAAAAGGTTTGTGTCTCTAGCAGTGTTTCTCCTCTTTCTATACATACAACTGTCAGACACTAAAGACTGCCCAAATGGCTACTTAGCTCAGAAAGAGCAGAGATTTTAATAAGAAAATTACATGTTTTGCTGAATCTTTCCACATAAAAAAATGAGGGTCATTTATGAAGCTGAAATATACCTAGGCTAGTTCTGCCGCAATCTGTGACTCCTCCCCAATCACGGCAGGTCTAAAAAAATTTGGGGGTGGCATAGGTGGGGAAAAAGGTCTAGATCAGTGGTACTCAACTAGTTTTATTAAAGGTCCACATACCTGGGTCTGCAGTCAGGTGAAGGTCCGAGCTGAACGCCAACAGTAAAGATGCCATGTGATCATGTGATCCATGCACGTGGGGCGCTCTGACGTTATAGTGGAGCGCCCCGGGTAAGTCCCAGAATTAGTAATGGCCACATTAGTGCCCCAGTAAGAATAATGCCCCCAGTAAGAATAATGTCCCCATTAGTGCCCCCAGTAAGAGTAATGCCCCCATTAGTGCCCCCCTTCTCTGCTTTTGCAAAAAATAAAAAATAATTAGCATTCACTTGGCTGCGGTGAACATTTGCTGCTGACTGCAAGCTCAGGACCGGTGCTCTAACGTGATGGCGTCTTGTAGGTCCTGTCCTGAGCTTCTAGTCAGCAGGGAGTGTTCTCCACAGCGTGAGCAAATGGAGCTGGAGGTACCATAATTTTATTTATTTTTTTACTAGCACAAGTAGCGGTGGAGGTAAAGGCTGTACAAATGGGCGTTCCATGATGGGTAAGGGTACTTTCACACTTGCAGCAGGACGGATCCGACAGGCTGCTCACCCTGTCAGATCCATCTTGCCACTACTTCGCGGTGAGAGGCCGCCAGACTAAAAGTACTACATGTCCGACTTTTTCGTCTGGCGGCCTCACGCCGTGCACTGCCATGCTGCGCCGTAGCTCCACTCCCGCTATAGTCAATGGGGAGTGGCAGTCCGGCGAAATAGCGGCAGGACGGATCTGACAGGGTGAACAGCCTGTCGGATCCGTCCTGCCGCAAGTGTGAAAGTACCCTAACAGTCCTTACAGGAAAATTCTGGCACCGGCAAGGGAACTAAAATACCAGCCCTGCTGGTGAACTACTGGCCGGGTGGCAACCCAAGCCACAGAACAGACATATAATAGTTTTGTTCCGCATCCAATTACCATTATTGGGGGATTGGATGCGGCCCCTTAATTACAATGGGGCCACAAGAGATGCAGACATCACACTGTGTGCTGTCTGCATCTTTTTCCGCTCCATTGAAACTAAGGGGTCCGCATCCAATGCCCCAATAATGGGAATTGGATGCGGAACAAAACTATCATGGTTTGATGGGACTTTATCACTTTATTTAATCAGGTTACCTTTAATTTTAAAGAAGATGGCCCAGGAGAGATGGGAACACGACACTGACTGGAGTCCTTTCCTGCAGTCAGTGACGTGTTCCCGCCTCTCTGTAGCCCCCTCCACGCCCCCCTTCCTTCCCAAATGTGACATTTATTTCATTGGTGGCAGTGGTGATGTCCCTCCCCTCTCCAGCAGCATGTAAGTGTCCTTTGGAGCTTGAAGCTCCCTTATGTGCTGCCGCTGCTGCAGGGGAGGAGGGACCTGTGAGCGCACTGCGGGAGAAAGCTCCCTCCACGTGCAGGTGCCGGATGAAAGCGCTGATGCCTGCATGTGGAGGGAGCCGTCTCTCACTGCGCCCCTGGGGCAGGAAGAAGTGCGCCGGTAAGCTCCTCCTCCTGCACGTACCAGAGTGTGCAGGAGGAGGAGCGCTATATGTGGAGGGAGCCCTGTCTCACTGCGCTCTGGGACAGGAGGAAGTGCGCCGGTAAGCTCCTCCTCCTGCACGTACCAGAATGTGCAGGAGAGGAGGAGCGCTACATGTGGAGGGAGCCCTGTCTCACTGCGCTCTGGGGGAGGAGGAAGTGCGCCGGTAAGCTCCTCCTCCTACACGGTACAGTGTGCAGGAGAGGAGGAGCGCTCTGAAGGATGGCCGGGGTCCGGACAACTGGCGGCCGCGGTCCGTATTTGGACCGCGGTCCGCCAGTTGAGTACCCCTGGTCTAGATGTTAGACAGCTAGGAAGCTGTCTTACATTTAGAAGCGGTGGCGGCCTGCACCTCTTCATAACTTCGGCGGATCCACTGCCAGTTTAGGGGTTAATTAAGACCATCATCTAAATAAATGTGCCCCTATAGATCAATCTGCTCAGCTCCTCCTGCTTTATAACATGCCACCTGCAGATTTTGTGGTTATAGGTTCTCTTTAAAAAGCGGTTTTACAATATTAGAAAAGATGTTTAAAATAGCATATGATTCATTTCAATTGGGCTTAGCTGGAATACTCAACAGGTTGTGCAAATAAGTGGTGCTTTTTCTGGAAGGGCAGACTCACCTTTGCTAACCTTTGATGGAGATGTACAGAATATTACTTATTTCCTTGTCATGCACATGTTTAGTTTGTGCTTGTTGAAAGACAATAAATCAACTCCATGATTCTGTCCATATAATAATGACCTACATGAATATAGAATACATGGTAAAATCCTATGAAGTAATACTTCAGAAGAAATTTGTTTATCAAATCATAATATGTCGAGTGCACCCACGCAAAATGTGATGCCTACATAACATGTTCTGAGGATGGGTTCGGTCATGTGCTCCAAGCTTCACGTGGCAGCATTTTAGAAAGCTTTTTGGCTACCGGCCCATAGCTGTTCATACAGGAAAGTTATTCCCAGGGTTTCTAGGGACAATATAGCAAAAAGAAAAAAAATCCTTTATGTTTATATTTCTATTATATCTATACTTAGTGAAATATGTAAGATAGGACAGACACCTGTTCCATTAGGCTGCTGGCTCTCAGGTCTGCACATTTCACTGAATAGAACAACACAAAGAGGATCTGTACAACAAAAGCTTTCGGAACAAAGGCACGTCTGAAAGAACATTGTTTGCCATTACAAAATCATATAATATCATATTAACCCATTGTCTTGTGTCTTCTTCACGGCCTAGTGTGTCAGCAATGACTTTTAATAAGGTTAACTCGTGCAGCTTAACACATTTGAAAGTATTGCTGAGCACAAAGATACCACCCATGTCCATATGCCCTGTTCTGACTCATCGTAGAAGATAATCTTCCCTTTGGAGAATTCCACACAGCGATGTACTATATGATCCCATTCTGTGAAAAATGTAAAAAATGAAAATGACATCGTATAGTACATGGCAATTAGAGATAAGTGAGGTTTTGAAAAATTCAATTCGCCAGCGTTGCTGAATTTTGACAAGAAATTTGATTTGTCATGAATTAATTAGTCAGAAATCGCTATGTTAAAACTCTGTTCAGCCCATTGATAGGACAATTTTTAATGGCTGCTTAGAAAGAAGTGAACCCATCTAATGGCTGTTTAAAATGGTAATACGCTATTGCAATATGGCCCTTTGGGTTTAAAAAAAACCTCACTCACCTCATCCACTTGCTCACGCAGAGTGAAAAAGACCTGCTGAATAACCTGCGCTGATGATGTCACCGCGTGCTCCCAGGGTGATCATGTGTTGAGTGGATGAGGTGAGTATTTTTTTTCCGTTCTTTCTAAGACAACTCTAGCTGCCATTTTAGGAAAAATGATTAGTTACCATGAGGCGAGAGGAAATTCGGCTTTGTGGCGATTCAAATTTTTCCTAAACTTCGGATCGAATTCCGCTTTAGATATTCGATTTACTCAACACTATTGACAATCTATTTCTAACAAAGCTAGAACGAGCCTTGTACCTCACATGGATCCACAGCTCTCCCTATTCATTGTTCCAATTAGATTTATATCAAGCTGGCGGCTCAGGTGTTCGGTGACTGTCTTCACTTCTAGCATAAGATACAGCTGGAACTGAGCATGTGCGACCTCCTCAGCTTGGTGGACAGAGAGGATGAAAAGAATAAAAAGCAGATTCATTTTATCAAATTATTCAGTGGCTATACTGAATTTTGTATTTCATGCAATTTCAAAAGCATTCATATCCAGGTACTGGTTTGAAAAATTTTGAATATTTTTAATGGGGCAACCCATTTAATACATTACTTTTGCGAAAGGGTTGTACAGTTTGTCCAGTCTTCTTGAATCAAATTATAATAAACAGGAAAACACTGTATTAAATGTATAACTTTATAAATGTATAATCCAGAAGATGCACTGTGCCTCTTAAATTAGTGCATCTTTCTCCGGCGCAGTTTTTACAAAGACTAACGTAAGAAACGCCAGTCTTAAGGTGGATTTACACTGCCCGATGTTCGTGTCGATCATCAGGAATGGACATTCCTGCAAACACTCATTCCCAGTAATCTGCTTGTCTAAATGCGTCTCCGACCACCCGATGATCAGGAGACCCTGTTGTTCATACATGCACATATATCATCGCCTCTGGGCAGCAGATTGTGCAGTCTAAACAGTGATCTGCTGCCCAGACACAATGCGGCTGTATGGGGGCGAGCAATAGCAATCTCTTGTTCTCATACTGTGGAGGTGATCGCTGCATGTAAATGGTGCACATTTTTGTATCTTAGACCATGCCTCTTTTAGCTAAACTATGCCTCTTGGTGAGCGAAGTGTAGTAGATTGTTATAAAACTAGATCTGGCATATTGAGCATTTTATAACGAGGTCTTAGTAAATGTGGGCGTAAATCCCAGCGAGTGCTTATAATAGTCTTCTATTCTTTATTTCTTTATTTCATGTCAAAATAATACACATTTAATGGACGCGTTTCGGCACGTCCAGCCTTCGTCAACATGAATACATAAAATAAATCTACATTCTTATATAGCGATTCAAATCAAACATGCAATGACGTCAGACGCCCATCTAGGGGCGGTAAACCACATGATATCAATTAAGGCTACTTTCACACCTGCGTTAGGTGCGGATCCGTCTGGTATCTGCACAGACGGATCCGCACCTAAAATGCAAACGCTTGTATCCGTTCAGAATGGATCCATTTGCATTATTCTTTTTAAAAAAAAGTCTAAGTCAAAACGGATCCGTCTTGACTTACAGTACAGACCAAAAGTTTGGACACACCTTCTCATTCAAAGAGTTTTCTTTATTTTCATGACTATGAAGGCATCAAAACTATGAATTAACACATGTGGAATTATATACATAAAAAACAAGTGTGAAACAACTGAAAATATGTCATATTCTAGGTTCTTCAAAGTAGCCACCTTTTGCTTTGATTACTGCTTTGCACACTCTTGGAATTCTCTTGATGAGCTTCAAGAGGTAGTCCCCTGAAATGGTCTTCCAACAGTCTTGAAGGAGTTCCCAGAGATGCTTAGCACTTGTTGGCCCTTTTGCCTTCACTCTACGGTCCAGCTCACCCCAAACCATCTCGATTGGGTTCAGGTCCGGTGACTGTGGAGGCCAGGTCATCTGGCGCAGCACCCCATCACTCTCCTTCATGGTCAAATAGCCCTTACTTTCAAAGTTTTCCCAATTTTTCGGCTGACTGACTGACCTTCATTTCTTAAAGTAATGATGGCCACTGGTTTTTCTTTACTTAGCTGCTTTTTTCTTGCCATAATACAAATTCTAACAGTCTATTCAGTAGGACTATCAGCTGTGTATCCACCTGACTTCTCCTCAACGCAACTGATGGTCCCAACCCCAGTTATAAGGCAAGAAATCCCACTTATTAAACCTTACAGGGCACACATGTGAAGTGAAAACCATTTCAGGGGACTACCTCTTGAAGCTCATCAAGAGAATGCCAAGAGTGTGCAAAGCAGTAATCAAAGCAAAAGGTGGCTACTTTGAAGAACCTAGAATATGACATATTTTCTGTTGTTTCACACTTGTTTGTTATGTATATATTTCCACATGTGTTAATTCTTAGTTTTGATGCCTTCAGTGTAAATCTACAATTTTCATAGTCATGAAAATAAAGAAAACTCTTTGAATGAGAAGGTGTGTCCAAACTTTTGGTCTGTACTGTACATTGAAAGTCAATGGGGGACGGATCAGTTTTCAATTGCACAATATTGTGTCAGTGAAAACGGATCCGTCCCCATTGACTTACATTGTAAGTCAGGACGGATCCGTTTAGCTCCACATCGCCAGGCGGACCTCAAAACACGGCAAGCAGCGTTTTGGTGTCCGCATCCAGAGCGGAATGGAGGCGGAACGGAGCCAAACTGATGCATTCTGAACGGATCCTTATCCATTCAGAATGCATTGGGGCTGAACTGATCCGTTTTGAACTGTTTGTCAGATCCCTGAAACGGATCTCACAAACGAAATTCAAAATGCCAGTGTGAAAGTAGCCTAAGCAATAACCTCACGTCATGTCCTAGTTACAAGTCAACAACTAACTCCATAAATGATAATAAACATATAACAAAACTTGATGTAACTCATATTTGCCATGTGTCATCTTTGATTCGCTATCTGCAAGACAAATGGAAAAATAGTTAAAAATCAATATTCATCGCAATCTACATCCGCATAATCTCATACTCTCTATTGAGTCCCTTAGGTTGTAGTGTACTAAGGGTGTGTATCCAATATGCCTCTCTCCGCAATAATTGAGATTTAATATCCCCCCCTCTCCTATGTTGCTGCACTTGTTCCAACACCTGAAACCTTAGTTGGGAGATTGAATGATGGAATTTGCTGAAATGTGAGGGTAATGGTAATAGTAGGTTGCCTGTTCGAATGTCCGATTTGTGTTTGCTGATGCGATCTGTTACAGATTGCATAGTCTCTCCAATATATAGTAACCCACAAGGGGCACTTGATTGAATACACTACATTGGATGAATCACAGGTAAAGAAATCTTTAATCTTAAAAGCTTTCCCAGTATATGGGTGGTGGAATAATTCTCCTTTAATCACATGGGAACATTGCACACAATGCAAGCACGGATAGGTACCGCTTTTTTGATTACCAATAGTTTTATGTGTCCAAGAGGCTTTCATAGTGCCAATGTCCGCATGAACCAGCTCGTCACGATAGGTTGGGCCACGTTTATTACAAATCAGGGGCATAATTCGGAACTCTGGGACCTGAGGATACGCCCTACCCCGAAGTGACCATTGTTTACGTATTATGTGGTCAAATTTACTGTTGAAAGGGTGGAATTTATGCACAAATGCAATACGAGAATCACCCGTTTTTTCAGTTTTTTTAGGTAATGGTACAGAATCAGTGGCTGCTCTTAATATATGGGGTGGATAACCCCTACATTCAAATCTCTGCACCATCTCCTGCACCCTCTGTTCTCGTATCAGACTCTTTGTATTTGAGATTTTGGAATTGCTTTTTTTAAAGTAGGAGGATGTGCACTAGAGAAATGCAGCACATTGTTTCTGTCCGTATTTTTCCTATACAGAGCAGTCAGCAAATTACCTTCTAGATCTTTAATCACCAAAGTATCTAAGAAGCTCACCTTTATTTGGTCATATGTGATCATAAATTTTAAACCAAGCGGTCAAAGAAAGCCATGAGTGACTCGAGTGGCCCCGCCCATATGCAAAATATGTCATCGATAAATCTCTTCCATACCAAAAACATTTTGTTGGAAGCCTGAATCGGTGTATACATATTTCTCCTCGAATGGCGACATGAATGCATTTGCATAGGGCGGGGCCACATTCGAGCCCATCGCGGTCCCACATCGCTGGAGGTAAAAATTATCTCCAAACATAAAATAGTTCTCAAATAGAACCAGATTTAATAGTTCCAGAAAAAATTCTCTCTGTATGTCAGTGTATGCACTGGACCGCAACAACTGTGATACAGCCTCCACACCCCCATCATGATCGATGGAGGTGTATAGGCTGACCAGTATTTGGGGGTGTCTGCACTTCTGTAAAGCATCACTTTAAACCCCTCAGGGCTGTTTCACACGAGCGAGTCCATTGCGGGAATCGCGCTCCGTGTGTGAGTGTGATCCTCCGCTCTGGACTTGCAGGAGTGCACGGCATTATCATGATTTATAATGCTATGTGTCTCTGCATGGCCTTTTTTCCACAGAATCCTAGTGACATAAAGCTGTCAGTATGATCCTGTAGAAATAAGGTCAAGCAGAGACACATAGCATTATAAATCATTATAATGCAGTGCACTCCTGCAAGTCCAGAGCGGAGGATCACACTCACACACGGAGCGTGATTCCCGCAATGGACTCGCTCATGTGAAACAGCCCTTAGTGTCCAGCCTGCCTTGCTGACCAAGCAGTTTTCTTCTTTTTTTTTTTTCGCCTTCCAAGGGCTATAACTTTTTTCTTTTTCCATCTATATAGCTGTATCCATTTTTTATTTTTTTTGCTGGACAACTTGTAGCTTTTAATGGTGCCATTTTGGGGTACACATAACTTTCTGATTAACTTTTATTAACTCTTTCTGGGAGGGACATGAGGGAAAAAAAATGCAAAACTGCCGCAGAGTTTTTACGTTATAAATTTTGTGATGTTCATTTAGGCATAAATAACATAATATCTTTATTCTCTGGGTCAGTAAAATTACAGCAATACCCTATACATATTTTTTTTAAATATTTTTGCATGTGGGAATTTTTGGGGGCAGCCTCACCCAGGCGAAGAAGTCCTGCTGATGATTTGCTCATCTCTAAAATATATATGTTCCAGATTCTCTGTGTGCATATAGTCCTACCTACAAGTGCTCATGGGTTTGCCTAAAGAGACATATGCACCTCTGTTTTCTAAGAGCATATTCACACTTTGTCGTGAGAGATGTTGGCTATTCCATTTTCTTTAATTAGATATTTATATTATGCAGCGGGATCTCTAGAGAGAGACAGAGAGCTGAATAGCAGTACCATATTGTTGACTGATCATTACTGAAACGTAGAATGGAAAAGGTATAGCATAACACATGTTGCCCTGCAGGACATGGGGACAATGTACCTAGTAGCTTTACACTGGAAGAGTCATATTCCTGCCCTTGCATAATGCTGTATAATAAGGAAGTTACATTTGTATCATTTTCAACTTCGTAATATCAGACACTTCTTTTCTAGGCTTTTCCCTACAGCAAAGTAAGAACACAAAGCCTATGTGCAATTGCTACCTTACACAATATATGTTTTGTCTAGTTTTCCCTATGGATTATACTTTAGTAAAGAAATAACGAAATGCATACACTGCGTGCAGAATTATTAGGCAAATGAGTATTTTGACCACATCATCCTCTTTATGCATGTTGTCTTACTCCAAGCTGTATAGGCTCGAAAGCCTACTACCAATTAAGCATATTAGGTGATGTGCATCTCTGTAATGAGAAGGGGTGTGGTCTAATGACATCAACACCCTATATTAGGTGTGCATAATTATTAGGCAACTTCCTTTCCTTTGGCAAAATGGGTCAAAAAAAGGACTTGACAGGCTCAGAAAAGTCAAAAATAGTGAGATATCTTGCAGAGGGATGCAGCACTCTTAAAATTGCAAAGCTTCTGAAGCGTGATCATCGAACAATCAAGCGTTTTCATTCAAAATAGTCAACAGGGTCGCAAGAAGCGTGTGGAAAAACCAAGGCGCAAAATAACTGCCCATGAACTGAGAAAAGTCAAGCGTGCAGCTGCCAAGATGCCACTTGCCACCAGTTTGGCCATATTTCAGAGCTGCAACATCACTGGAGTGCCCAAAAGCACAAGGTGTGCAATACTCAGAGACATGGCCAAGGTAAGAAAGGCTGAAAGACGACCACCACTGAACAAGACACACAAGCTGAAACGTCAAGACTGGGCCAAGAAATATCTCAAGACTGATTTTTCTAAGGTTTTATGGACTGATGAAATGAGAGTGAGTCTTGATGGGCCAGATGGATCGGCCCATGGCTGGATTGGTAAAGGGCAGAGAGCTCCAGTCCGACTCAGTCGCCAGCAAGGTGGAGGTGGAGTACTGGTTTGGGCTGGTATCATCAAAGATGAGCTTGTGGGGCCTTTTCGGGTTGAGGATGGAGTCAAGTTCAACTCCCAGTCCTACTGCCAGTTTCTGGAAGACACCTTCTTCAAGCAGTGGTACAGGAAGAAGTCTGCATCCTTCAAGAAAAACATGATTTTCATGCAGGACAATGCTCCATCACACGCGTCCAAGTACTCCACAGCGTGGCTGGCAAGAAAGGGTATAAAAGAAGAAAATCTAATGACATGGCCTCCTTGTTCACCTGATCTGAACCCTATTGAGAACCTGTGGTCCATCATCAAATGTGAGATTTACAAGGAGGGAAAACAGTACACCTCTCTGAACAGTGTCTGGGAGGCTGTGGTTGCTGCTGCACGCAATGTTGATGGTGAACAGATCAAAACACTGACAGAATCCATGGATGGCAGGCTTTTGAGTGTCCTTGCAAAGAAAGGTGGCTATATTGGTCACTGATTTGTTTTTGTTTTGTTTTTGAATGTCAGAAATGTATATTTGTGAATGTTGAGATGTTATATTGGTTTCACTGGTAAAAATAAATAATTGAAATGGGTATATATTTGTTTTTTGTTAAGTTGCCTAATAATTATGCACAGTAATAGTCACCTGCACACACAGATATCCCCTATAAATAGCTAAAACTAAAAACAAACTAAAAACTACTTCCAAAAATATTCAGCTTTGATATTAATGAGTTTTTTGGGTTCATTGAGAACATGGTTGTTGTTCAATAATAAAATTAATCCTCAAAAATACAACTTGCCTAATAATTCTGCACTCCCTGTACACAGTGTAAGACTGTGGTACCTAGAGCCCACCAGTAAAATTCATTCTGGGGGCCCAATGTACAGCTACATGCAAATATTAGTGGCTCACACAGTGGCAGGCAGCTAAAGAATGCTACATGATTGATAATTATGGGGGTCCCTGCAGCAACTTCGAGAAGGCTGGTCTCTTGGGAAGGAGGATACTGTCTGGCCTGCCCCTGTACCTAGAAGTCATCTCAGGCACTCAATGCATCTATAATAAAGAACTGGGTAGTCTCTTAAATAATGTGCCCAGTTTTTTATATGGACGCATAATCTAGTTGAGATGCTGTACCCTACTTATTCCTATGTAGTGCAGTCAAACAACTGTGCCATGGGCCACTTGTACGGGTAGAGGACTGCTCAGGGACCCATCAGGAGAACCATCTGTTCTCCTAAGTGTCAACCCAAGGCTGTACACACAAAAGATCAGTGACATACATAGAGGATGGGGGACCACAGAGTATATGTAGAGAATTCAGCCCCTTTCAACTGCTACTTGACACTACCATTCTTATAACCACCCATGACTATAAGTCATGATGCACCCATCCCTTAAAAACATTTCCAACTTTCTTGTTTGGAAAAATTGCAGCATCTTGTGAAGACCACAGTCCTGTGCATATTGTCACTGCCCAGTAACATGGAAAGAAGACTGACCCGATATGGGGAAAATGAATAAACAAGTAATGGGGTAATACAGTATCATGTACTATGTTAGTAATTGTTATTGAATTCTATAACAGTGAACTGGAATAGTATTGGTCAATTTGTAAAAAAAAATTGCACAGAGATGTTACATTAATGACTAAGATCTGCAATCAATAAATTATTACGGATGCAGCATGTTAGTGTGGCGCCTCCCTTGAAACCCTGCTTTACCAGTTGAAGCTTCTGAAGCTTTTCGCAGATTAGAAACTATCTGTTTTATCATATAAATATTAACCCCTTAGTGACCACCCATAATTTTTTTTTACAGCGGTCAGTAAGGGACCTTAGGCTGGGCTAATGCTCTCAAATGAGAACCACGCTCCTGCTCTAACAGCCTGGACTGCCAGGACACAGATCCAGGTTGTTTAACCCCTTAAAAGCCGTGGGCAATAGTGCCCACTGTATGAAATCAGAAGCAGAGGGAGTAGACTCCCTCTGTCTCTCATCAGCACCCCACAAATGCAATCGCGGTGTGATGATATGTGTATAGGCAGGCTGGGACCTGGTGTAGGCCCCAAGCCTACCTTGAGTGTTCCCCAGCGATAAAAAATAAATAAAAATTCCATTGAAAATATGCTAAAATCTCTCCCACATGTTTGGTATTGCTGCGCCTGCAATGACCCGCACTAAACAAATATCATGTTAATTATCCCCTATGGTGAATGCCATAAAAAAAAAAGCCAGAATTTTACATTTATTCTTAGTTGCCACCAAAAAAGTGTTATTTACCACAAAATGATACCAATAAAAACTACATGTCGTCCAACAAAAATCAAGCCGTCACAACACTGCATAGAAATAAAAATAAAACCATTATGGGTCTTCGGATGCGCGATGCTAAAAAAATGTCTTCTTTTTTTAAATAGGGGTTTTATTGCACAAAAGAAGTAAAACGAAAAAAAAAAACTATATGTATAGGGTATTGCTGTAATTTTACTGACCCAGAGAATAAGGGTCTATTCACACGTCAGTATTTTTACCTTTCCAGATAAAACGTTCCTTTTTTTTGCGGATCCGTTTTTCAGTACAACCTTCCGTTATTTTTACTAAAGTGCTTCCGAATCCGTTCCGTGTTTCCGTTATTCAGTTTTTTTTTTGTTTTTTTTTCCATCCATTTTCCTGTCAACGGATCCGCAAAATTGTATGACATTCGGATGGTTTTGTGCATGTCATCCGCTTAATTTTTTTTCAGGATCCGCATACTCGAAAATAGGAAAACGGAACGGATTCCGTGATTCGGACAGCACTATGATTGGTGTCCGCATTTTTGCAGAGGCAATTGAAATCAATGGATCCGAAAAAATGTTCCGATTTAAATTGGAACGGAAACTGAGTGTTATAACGGACGTGTGAATGGACCCTAAAGATATTATGTTATTTATGACTAAATGAACATCACAAAATTTATAACGTAAAAACTCTGCGGCAGTTTTGCAGTTTTTTCCCCATGTCCTTCCCAGAAAGAGTTGTGCTAAAGTAATGCTATGTGCCTCTGCTTGACCTTATTTCTACAGAATCATACTGACAGCTTTATGTCACTATGATTCTGTGGAAAAAAGGCCATGCAGAGACACATAGCATTATAAATCATGATAATGCCGTGCGCTCCTGCAAGTCCAGAGCGGAGGATCACACTCACACACGGAGCGTGATTCCCGCAATGGACTCGCTCGTGTGAAACAGCCTAAGGGGTTTAAAGTGATGCTTTACAGAAGTGCAGACACCCCCAAATACTGGTCAGCCTATACACCTCCATCGATCATGATGGGGGTGTGGAGGCTGTATCACAGTTGTTGCGGTCCAGTGCATACACTGACATACAGAGAGAATTTTTTCTGGAACTATTAAATCTGGTTCTATTTGAGAACTATTTTATGTTTGGAGATAATTTTTACCTCCAGCGATATGGGACTGCGATGGGCTCGAACGTGACCCCGCCCTATGCAAATGCATTCATGTTGCCATTCGAGGAGAAATATGTATACACCGATTCAGGCTTCCAACAAAACATTTTGGTATGGAAGAGATTTATCGATGACATATTTTGCATATGAGCTTCTTAGATACTTTGGTGATTAAAGATCTAGAAGGTAATTTGCTGACTGCTCTGTATAGGAAAAATACGGACAGAAACAGTGTGCTGCATTTCTCTAGTGCACATCCTCCTACTTTAAAAAAAGCAATTCCAAAATCTCAAATACAAAGAGTCTGATACGAGAACAGAGGGTGCAGGAGATGGTGCAGAGATTTGAATGTAGGGGTTATCCACCCCATATATTAAAAGCAGCCACTGATTCTGTACCATTACCCAAAAAAACTGAAAAAACGGGTGATTCTCGTATTGCATTTGTGCATAAATTCCACCCTTTCAACAGTAAATTTGACCACATAATACGTAAACAATGGTCACTTCGGGGTAGGGCGTATCCTCAGGTCCCAGAGTTCCGAAATATGCCCCTGATTTGTAATAAACGTGGCCCAACCTATCGTGACGAGCTGGTTCATGCGGACATTGGCACTATGAAAGCCTCTTGGACACAAAAAACTATTGGTAATCAAAAAAGCGGTACCTATCCGTGCTTGCATTGTGTGCAATGTTCCCAAGATCGCATCAGCAAACACAAATCGGACATTCGAACAGGCAACCTACTATTACCATTACCCTCACATTTCAGCAAATTCCATCATTCAATCTCCCAACTAAGGTTTCAGGTGTTGGAACAAGTGCAGCAACATAGGAGAGGGGGGATATTAAATCTCAATTATTGCGGAGAGCGGCATATTGGATACACACCCTTAGTACACTACAACCTAAGGGACTCAATAGAGAGTATGAGATTATGCGGATGTAGATTGCGATGAATATTGATTTTTTAACTATTTTTCCATTTGTCTTGCAGATAGTGAATCAAAGATGACACATGGCAAATATGAGTTACATCAAGTTTTGTTATGTGTTTATTATCATTTATGGAGTTAGTTGTTGACTTGTAACTAGGACATGACGTGAGGTTATTGCTTAGGCTACTTTAACACTGGCATTTTGAATTTCGTTTGTGAGATCCGTTTCAGGGATCTGACAAACAGTTCAAAACGGATCAGTTCAGCCCCAATGCATTCTGAATGGATAAGGATCCGTTCAGAATGCATCAGTTTGGCTCCGTTCCGCCTCCATTTGGCTCTGGATGCGGACACCAAAACGCTGCTTGCCGCGTTTTGGGGTCCGCCTGGCGATGCGGAGCCAAACGGATCCGTCCTGACTTACAATGTAAGTCAATGGGGACGGATCCGTTTTCTAAATCGAATAGCTGAAGCGGAATTCGATCCAAAGTTTGGGAAAAATTAGAATCACCACAAAGCCGAATTTCCTCTCGCTTCATGGTAACTAATAATTTTTCCTAAAATGGCAGCTAGAGTTGTCTTAGAAAGAACGGAAAAAAAATACTCACCTCATCCACTCAACACATGATCACCCTGGGAGCACGCGGTGACATCATCAGCGCAGGTTATTCAGCAGGTCTTTTTCACTCTGCGTGAGCAAGTGGATGAGGTGAGTGAGCAGGACTTCTTTGCCTGGGCGAGGCTGCCCCCAAAAATGCCCGGCTCTGACAATTTCCTGCCTGCGTTGCTGCTCCAATTATGGAGCTAGGGCAGAAGCCCAGAGCAGCGGCGCAGGCAGCAAAATTGTCAGGGCTGGGCTAAATGTCTAGCCCTATCAATCTAGCGCAGGGTTGCACAACCTTTTCTGGTTGGGGGCCACATTGTCAGACTGAAGGAATCCCAAGGGACTAAAATAAAAGTTAAAGGGGTGTTACGAACTAAAATACTGTATTTATGGCGTATTGTACATACAGTATATACTATAAATATCTCGTTACACCTACAGGATTCACATCTAATGAGAGAATACATGAAAAATGCATGTGAGCAGCCACAAGACATAGACATACATGTCTGTCACCACATGGTTGGGGGCCGCACAGAATGATATCAAGGGCCGCATGTGGCCCCCGGGCCGCAGGTTGCGCACCCCTGATCTAGCAGCAGATAACCATCTTGCTGATTTGTTAGAATTGATTCCCTCATTTTTAAAGTATATATTTATATCTATATACAGTGCATTCGGAAAGTCTTGAGACCCTTTCACTTTTTTCACATTTTGTTATGTTTCAGCCTTGTGTTAAAATAGAAAAAAGTCAAGCTTTCCCCATCAATCTGCACTCAGTACCCTGTAATGAGAAGTAAAAACATAACTTTAGAAATCTTAGCAAATTTCTTAAAAAGGAAAAAGCACCGTATTTTTCGCCCTATAAGACGCACCGGCCCATAAGACACACCTAGGTTTTTGAGGAGGAAAATAAGAAAAAAAATATTTTTAACCAAAAGGTGTGCATTTGGTGGGTTTTGAACTAATGATGGTCTGTGCATGACACTATTATGGGGATCTGTGGATGACGCACTGTTATGGAGGGGATCTGTGGATGGCACTGTTATGGAGGGGATCTGTGGATGGTACTGTTATTGGGGGATCGATCTGTGGATGGCACTGTTATGGAGGGGGATCTGTGGATGGCACTGTTATGGGGGGTGGATCTGTGGATGGCACTGCTATATACAGTACAGACCAAAAGTTTGGACACGCCTTCTCTTTCAAAGAGTTTTCTTTATTTTCATGACTATGAAGGCATCAAAACTATGAATTAACACATGTGGAATTATATACATAACAAACAAGTGTGAAACAACTGAAAATATGTCATATTCTAGGTTCTTCAAAGTAGCCACCTTTTTCTTTGATTACTGCTTTGCACACTCTTGGCATTCTCTTGATGAGCTTTAAGAGGTAGTCCCCTGAAATGGTCTTCCAACAGTCTTGAAGGAGTTCCCAGAGATGCTTAGCACTTGTTGGCCCTTTTGCCTTCACTCTGTGGTCCAGCTCACCCCAAACCATCTCGATTGGGTTCAGGTCCGGTGATTGTGGAGGCTAGGTCATCTGGCGCAGCACACCATCACTCTCCTTCATGGTCAAATAGCCCTTACTTTCAAAGTTTTCCCAATTTTTTCGGCTGACTGACTGACCTTCATTTCTTAAAGTAATGATGGCCACTGGTTTTTCTTTACTTAGCTGCTTTTTTCTTGCCATAATACAAATTCTAACAGTCTATTCAGTAGGACTATTAGCTGTGTATCCACCTAATTTCTCCTCAACGCAACTGATGGTCCCAACCCCATTTATAAGGCAAGAAATCCCACTTATTAAACCTGACAGGGCACACCTGTGAAGTGAAAACCATTTCAGGGGACTACCTCTTGAAGCTCATCAAGAGAATGCCAAGAGTGTGCAAAGCAGTAATCAAAGCAAAAGGTGGCTACTTTGAAGAACCTAGAATATGACATATTTTCAGTTGTTTCACACTTGTTTGTTATGTATATAATTCCACATGTGTTAATTCATAGTTTTTGATGCCTTCAGTGTGAATCTACAATTTTATAGTCATGAAAATAAAGAAAACTCTTTGAATGAGAAGGTGTGTCCAAACTTTTGTCTGTACTGTATGTGTCACCCACAGATCCCCTACCCCATAACAGTGCCATCCACAATTCCCCCCCCCCCCATAATAGCGGCATCCACAGATGCCCTAATATACCATAACTAAACCTATGGGAGGGGCCGGTGTCATGCAAATGCGGTGGGGCCGGTGCGGTCACTGTACTCCGGCCCCACCGCTCACTCACTTCCTTAATGCCTAAACATTTTACCGTACTTACTAAATGTCCTGTAGCAGGCAGAGCAGAGCAGGAGGCCGGCCGGAACTCACTGATGTCACGTAACGTACCTGCGCCGCCTATTTTATGAATGAAGTAGGCGGCACAGGCACGTGACGTCAGTGAGTTACGGCCGGCCGCCCGCCCTGCCCTGCCTGCTACAGGACATTTAGTAAGTACGGTAGTACAGATAGGGCTGGAATCGGAACGTCAATTAAAGCTATTATTATAAAATGTTTAAGCAATAAAGCAGTGAGTGAGTGGCAGGCCGGAGTACAGTGACCGCACCGCCCCGCCGCATTTGCATGACACCAGCCCCTCCTCCCTCCACCGTCCAGTTGATACATCGCATTCTGCGATGCTGCAGCATCGCAGACTGCGATGTAAAATGGCAGCAGGGAAATTTTTCCCCCAAGGACATAAGTATTCAGACCCTTTACTGTGACACTTAAAATGTATCTCTGGGAGCCTTCCATTCTCTTGACCATCTTTGAGATTTTTCTATACTTTGACTGGAGTCCACCTGTGCTAAATTTAGTTGATTGAAAAAACAAACCATGAGGAGGAATAACTGACTGTAGAGCTCAGAAATATGATTGTGTGGAAGCACACACCTGCAGAACTGTACAAAACACTTCTGCTGCACTGAAAGCTCCAAGAGCGCAGTGACTTCCATAATTCTTAAATAAAAGAGTTTGAAGCAGTTAGAACTGGCTGTCCCACCATACTAAGTAATTGAATGAGAAGGGTCTTAGTAAGAAAGATGACCAAGAATTCAATGGCCACTCTGGCTGAGCTCCAAAGATTCTGTGTGTAGATATGAAAAACCTCCAGAAGGTCAACCATGAGGAGGAAATAACTGACTGTAGAGCTCAGAAATATGATTGTGTGGAAGCACACACCTGCAGAAGGGTACAAAACACTTCTGCTGCACTGAAAGCTCCCAGAGCGCAGTGACTTCCATAATTCTTAAATAAAAGAGTTTGAAGCAGTTAGAACTGGCTGTCCCACCATACTAAGTAATTGAATGAGAAGGGTCTTAGTAAGAAAGATGACCAATAATTCAATGGCCACTCTGGCTGAGCTCCAAAGATTCTGTGTGTAGATATGAAAAACCTCCAGAAGGTCAACCATCAGCATTCCACCAATCTGGCTTCTATGGCAGAGTAGCCAAAATTATGCCTCTCCTCAGTAAAAGACACACGAACGTTTGCAAAAAAAAAAAAAAAAAGCACTAAGGAAACTCTCAGACTGTGAGAAACAAGATTCTCAGGTCTGATGACAGCAAGATTGAACTTTTTGGTCTCAATTCTAATGGTCAAGTTTGGAGGAAATCAGACACTGCTCAATACCATCTCTACTGTGAAGCATGGTAGGGGCAGCATAATGCTGTGGGGGTGTTGTTCAGCGACTGGAACAGGGAAACTAGTCAGAGTTGAAAAAAGCTGAATGGAGCAAAGCACATATATATTCTTAATGAAAACCTGTACCTCAGACTGGGCCAAAGGTTTACCTTCCAAAAAATCTAAAACCCTAAGCACACAGCCAAGACAACACAGGACTGGCTTAGGGAGAACTCTGTGAACGTCCTTGAGTGGCCCAGCCAGAGCCCTGACTTGAACCCAGTTGAGAATCTATAGAGAGACTTGAAAATCGCTGTCATTGACAGTCCCCATCCAACCTGACATAACTTGAGAGGATCTGCAGAGAAGAATGCCAGAAAATCACCAAATCCTGATGTGCAAAGCTTGTGGCATCTGTAATGCCGTGGGCTCCTATGACCAGTGTTGAAGAAAGGCAGGGACACAACAAAGTCACTTCAATATGGTTTATTGCGGGTCCCAGCAAACTTATAGTTCAGTACAGCCGGATCGCAGTCGGGTCAAGTAAACAGTCCATGACATCCAAAATAAAGTAATGCAAGCGTGAGTGTCCTCTAGGACTGTCCACAGGCTAGTGTTTGCTTCACACTTGCCTTGCAGTCTGTGATTTGCAGCCTCTCACACAACAGACACACCCTGCTTCATGCTGCTGACTTTTAAACACAATCGTGGACATGGGCCACGTATAAACCCCGGAGTGAACCCACCAAGATCTTTGCTTACTCCCAGTAAAAAACACGCCTCGATTAGCTGAAACCAGCTATGGTACTTACCAAGAGTGTCCACTATCTATCCTAGTGGACGCACAAGCTAATGGCTTTTACTCCACCAAGGCCGGGTACCTTGGCGGCACGTCTCAGGTGAACCACAGGAAACCACGATATGCATCTCCTTAATATGTTTCCTGCACCATTCTCGGAGACACATACCATCCTTCATATATGAGGCTTGTCACTGCCTCACGCATCATACCCATGAAGACTGGAGGCTGTTATTTCTGCTAAAGGTCCTTCAACTTAGTACTAAGTAAAGGGTCTGAATACTTATGTTAATGCAATATTTTAGTTTTTCCTTTTCAATAAATTATCAAAGGTTTCGAACATTCAGTTTTCACTTTGTCATTATGGGGTACTGATGCAGAATGATGGGGCAAAAGTCAATCAATCTCCATCTTGAAACTTTGTTGCTTACATTTGTTTACTTTGCTACCTTAATAAGGCTATTATACTTCTTAAGCACAGTGACTCACTTATTTCAAAACTCTGTAATCATATGATCTATATTCACCATCTGAAGCCTACACTGTAGATTTAGTGGGTCCATGGAAGTGACAAAACAGAATGCTAATTCTCTATCATTTACACTTTCGAGAGATTAAGGGCACGATGTTAGGAACCATGCATGGGCATGACTATTAACTTTAATGTGGTTTATGTAAAAGTTGATCCAATGCAGCAACTGTGGGTGGGCAGGTGGGTGTCAGCCCTCAGGTAAATGTAGACCTCTGATTAGCCTAGACACCTGACAGTACCACCTATATGTTTCTGATGGTGGCCCTAAAGCAACTGGCAACACCTCACCAAATTTTAATTAATTGCACAGGACATTGTGGCTAGCATGAAAATGACATTATAAAATACAAGAAGTGTTATTATATGCATCAACAAGAAAAACAACACTGGAAATTAATTATGCTTCAATATAGGAGGGTGCAACTATTGTCACGGGGCGCCAAAGGCGCACTCGGTCTCCCATCAGCCGCAGACCTGCTGCTTAGCTTCGGGAGCGAGGATCTGTGTTGGCCTCGTTCCCAGGCGGCTTTGCTAGCTGGGAGGCTCCCTGCTCCTAGGTCTGCCTTGAGCGCCGAGAGGATCACTCGGTGCTCGACTTGTTTGTCTATCGGTCATGTGACGCTGGCCACGTCACATGACCCTCAGACCCCACTATAAATACAGGCAGCCTGCTGGCCACAGGTTGCCTGTTAATTCTAGGTTCCTGGCTATTTGTTGGACTACTGAATACTCTCCTGATCCTGTTCCCTGACGATCCTTTGCCTGCTCCTCCTGTACTGCGCATCCCTCCTGGTATTGTGACCTCGGCTCCCACCTGACTACTCTTTGCGGACTCCTCTGGTACTTCTCTACTCTCCTGGTATTTGACCCCGGCTTCTCCTGACCATTCTTCGCTTAACCCTTTGTACTGCGTAGCTCTCTTGGTTCTGACCCGATCCGTTCACGTTCCGTATTTTGTCTTGTCTGTCTTCCCTGCACATATCCTAAGTAGGGACTGTCGTCCAGTTGTCCCCTGTCATCAGGACTCGTGAGGCAAGTAGGCAGGGCCAGGGTGAGGGTGGAGCGCAGTGGTCACTATCCTTCCCCCTGTGTGTGTGTGTGGACGTGACCGTTACAACTATCTATTTATGGTGTGCCTCCATGGTTGGGAAGGGGGATGTGTGTCAAATATTTTAGCGTATATATTAATTCTATACAGTGTCCATAAAGTACTATTAGTCTCTATATCATTGCCCTACCATGCAAGAGCATACCATAGTTGCAAGCTAGATATACTTTAAAAGCAGTTCTAAGCTATAAACAATATCTAATATCAGTGGTAGTTCTTACCAAACTACAATAATACTCTTTTAGTATATTGTCTATAGTATCTGTCTAAAAGATTCTATCTCATGAGGACAACACCTGCCCATGTCTCCGCTCAGGATTTCCTTCTATGAGCAGAAAACTCTGTTCAACCATGTATTACATACCTTCCCATCCCAATTCACTCTGCAGGAGAAACACATGGTAGGCCACTTGAGCTGGATTCATAGGAGGGGGTTACCTTGTAAAGGCAACACATTTTTTGCATTTTTGGAGCTGGTTAAAAATGTAAGAAAATTGGATTGGATTAAAAAAATTAGCAATACTCACCTCACAGATTCCATGCTGCTGCGGTTCTGAGACTTACTGGGTCCCTACTGGTCTATGCTTCATGGTCCCTCTCAGCCAGCAGGAAATGGCCATTGTGGCCAATAATTGACTGAGCGGTAATTTTTTTAGGTGTTGTAAGGCACCAGCAAGTATAGACTAGCGGAAGACAAGATAAGCACTGGAATGGCAGCAATGGAAGATTGGTTAGGTGAGTAACCAATTCATCCTGTTTTCTAAGATTTTTTTTAATTTGCCAAGCAGTCTCTACTAATACTAGCTTAGTGCCTACTCACCAACCTTATTTTCCCAGAAAATGTTAGTCAATAAGCTACAGCATCAAGGAATTCAACAACTTGACAGTCTCAACCAGCTAATACAGAAGGAAGACTAATTGTTTCACCATGCTATATGTACAGTAGATAACAATGACCAAGATTCCTATTTATCATGCCCTAAGTATTAGAGAGTGTATTGATTCTGTAGAATCAAAATTCAACCTGAGTATTTAAAAAAAAATCAGAATTTTTGCTGCTTTGATTCAGAATAATTTTTATAATGAAAGCGAGAGCGTAAGAGAGAGAGACATTGGAACCACAGCTTTCTAGGGCATTGGAGCACTTTTTATTCAAGTTAAATCGATTTGAGTCGGAATCGAATTTCCAGAACTTCGCTCATCTTACTAACTATGCTTTATGTTTACTCCGAATCCTTGGTAAAGTGAGATACTCCTTATAGAATAATTGAGGAATTAATGAACTCCTTATGGAATAATTACAGTGGGGAACTCTGTAGTTTTCCTTCACGAACAGTAACAATAACCTCCATGATTATAAATCCATTCTTCTACCGGTAATTTGGTGTAACACTGTATCCATAATTACCGTGTTTCATAAAAATAACATTCGCTCAGTAGTTCACAGGCATTTTTCTACCATGACACCGTCTTTTATCAACAATAATATAGCTATGCAAATACTGACATACAGACATATTAAAAAGGTAATAGAAACATAGTGTGTAATCACTATTTCACAACCTCAAGTTGCCTTCACTCAAAATGTACATTTGTCACAAAAGTACTTTTCAGGGTGGGAAGTGAGGGGCAGATAATTTGTGTTTGATTTTATGAAAGTATGTTAATCTGTTCCACCCATCCCAGGCACAAGATGTGTTGTACATCATGCATTTACATGATCTTATGCAGAGCACAGCCAAAACCTTCCAGTCTGTTCACACATACATTACTGGTTTACACAAGTAAGACATGATGAGATGGACTTGGCTGAATCATAAGCGATTAAAGGTGGATTTTTCAGAATGACAAGTGATTAGTGTGGATTCGTGCTTTGGAGTTTCACTAGGAATAAGAAAAGAAAGGCTAAAAAAAAACTGTAGAATTTATTGCTACAATTACTGGTTCAGTCAGTGGGGCACAATTTAGTATATTGCGAACGAGGTAAGAAAAAAATAGTAGTAACATTGTGTTACCCAGAACCTTGTGCTTCTTCCCCATCTCCCCACTATAAATGCTATAGGGTAAAACATGGCAGGGACAGGACTGGAATATACATTACATCATTGTTTCAAAGCTATTTCGGGCATATTCATAGTCTGTAGAGAAATTAGAACTTACTGGGCCCCACAAAATTATTGGAACAGGATCCTACTCAGTCCCCTTATGCTGACTTTAGAATGGTCCAAAAAAATACTCACCTGTGCATTTCACCTGCAGGTGCCTCTGCTCTTTGTCCAGCACTGTGTCGAGGCATGCCCTTCACTGACCGGACGTCACACAGAGAGTAGGTCATAGTGCAGTATTATGCACACCATGTCCTGTCCTGAAGCTGTGTGCTGGATGCAGTGCCCAGAGAACAAGAAGAGGGAACGGTGAGTAATACCAGTGCTAGGACTAGGAGCACCACACTCACCACTCCCTAAGGCCTGAAAAGAAATCCATTTTTCCTACTCTTGGGCCCCTTTCGTAGTTTGAGCCGCTTATCCTGCTCCCATGGTAGCTACACCCAGTCCATGGTGTGTTTGGCTGTTTCCATAGTTCTCCTCTCATACAATGTAATGTAGATAATGATTCATAACGAGTAAATAATGGTAAGAAACTTTTGATTTCATGGGTTATCCCATGACTAATGTAAAAAATGAAAATCAGAGATCATATAGCACATGGCAATCTCTTTCTAGCAAAGCTAGAACCAGCCCTGTACCACACATGGATCTAGAGATCCCCATTCACTGCTCTGATAGATTTGTATCAAGTTGACCGCTCCAGGGAGTGTCTTTTCTGCTGCAGATAAGGGGGCGTGTCCATGCTCTCCCTATCACAGCTCAGGAGCCAGCTGAAGGATGAAACTGAGCTTGTGCGGCCATCTCAGGGAGCAGGACAAAGAAATAAGAATAAAAATAAACAGCAGGTGGCGCTATACAGATACATTTTATTGAATAACTCAGTGGCTATGCTCAATTTTTAACTATATGCAATTACAAAAGTATTCAGATCCAGGTGCTGGTTTGAAAACTGTAGAATATTTGTCGTGGGACAACCCCTTTAACTTTTTCGATGCTTTTAATGGTGTTTGTGATGTGATATCTCATTCAAGTTTAGAACTGCTCCTTCTGTAGCCAGCAGACAGCTTTTCCTGGTTTCTCTTCTACCTAGCAGTCATCACCGGCCATCTTGTACTGCTCAACAGGAGACAAGATATTTATGGCATAAACTATGTGTTTGGCTGGAATGCCCCTTTAGCGGCAGCTTATTTGTCTTAAAAATGGGGTTAGGAAACCCATTTTAATATACCCAGCTAAAGAAAAAAGTTAATAGAGGGAAATCATTCTAGACACCCATTATTATCTACAGTATTTGTGGAGAGTAACTACAAAGAGATTTACATAGACAGCTCCAATGATTTCACGGGGTACTGTGCCATGCTCTCAATTTGGTGGATCTGCAGGGAACACGTGCTGCCGGGTTCCCCTACAAATTCCAGCAAATCTCTGTGGTCTTGCTCATCATCCGGGGGACACATATAACTAAAAATTCTGTGGACAATACCTTCATATATAGTGCACTTATTTTGTATCATACTCACTGTAGAAACCTTGCGCAGAAGATCTCGCTGTTTCTTTGATCTCGGATGTCACAACTATTGATTAAAGAGAAGGAGGTCATTCCTGACTTTTCTATGGGGCCCTATAAATTGTAGTTATACCCAAAGACATTATTATAACACAGGGTACATTAAAAAGTGACAAGTCTATAAGGCCTCAACTGATGTAGCCAAAATTATCTAGACCATGGATTTTCTTTCTACAGTAGCCTGCATCTATAGATCTACTATTTATAATAATCCTACCTTAATTTTCTGTACGCTCATTGTATTCTTAAATGACTAAATGTATGACATATGAATGAACGCTGAGTGACATCACTTTACCATACTCTTAAGAAAATGGAATTTTAAAAGTAAAGTATTATCCAAAAACTGAGTCACATCTTGTTCTTTAAGGACATAGTAGATTGATGTGGATCTATTTTATGAACGTGCATCTGTCACCGGGTATTTCATGGGCTTATTACCACATTTTCTCATATTTCTGTTCTTTTTACTATTGTTCTCAGGTTTAGTCATTCTAGTCATTAGCCTTGTAAAGCCATAAAGTGACATCAGCATTCTGCTGATGTGAAGAAAAGTAAGTCTAGGATGGCTTTAGTGTACAAGCTCGTTTTACTACATATGCCATAGTAATGCACACCATAGCCCAAACAAGTGAGTGCATTGTCTCTAACATACATAGGGGAAGATTAATCAAAACTGGTGTAAAGGAAAACTGGCTTAGTTGCCCATAGCAACCAATCAGCTTTCACCTTTCATTTCTCAGAGCTTCTTAGGAAAATGAAAGGTGGAATCTAATTGGTTGCTATGGACGCCAGTTTTCCTTTACACCAGTTTTGATAAATCTCCCTTCTAGTGTATCCATATATGATTACTATACAGCTCAGACAGGAGTTTATTGGGCCCTCCAGGAGAACTCATACTAAAAGCCGTCCTTCTCTCTATATAGAACATGTGAATTTCCTCTTTTAGGTTTACATTCAGGGCATATGATCAGTAAATCTCTGTTCATCTATACATCATGGATTGATACCACCAGCGCTCAACAGACCCCACTTATAATAGTGCCATAGGGCTATGTCGTGGTCACAGTCATTTGGATGTGAAGAATGATGCTGCATGTCTTGGGACTGTCCAACACACATGGAGTACTGTGTACAGTTCTGGGCTCCTGTAAACAAGGCAGACATAGCAGAGCTGAAGAGGGTCCAGAGGAGGCCAACTAAAGTAATAACTGGAATGGGGCAACTACAGTACCCTGAAAGATTATCAACATTAGGGTTATTCACTTTAGAAAAAAGACGACTGAGGGGAGATCTAATTAATATGTATAAATATATCAGGGGTCAGTACAGAGATCTATCCCATCATCTATTTATCCCCAGGACTGTGACGAGGGGACATCCTCTGCGTCTGGAGGAAAGAAGGTTTGTACACAAACATAGTAGAGAATTCTTTACGGTAAGAGCAGTGAGACTATGGAACTCTCTGCCTGAGGAGGTGGTGATGGTGAGTACAATAAATGAATTCAAGAGGGGCCTGGATGTATTTCTGGAGTGTAATAATATTACAGGCTATAGCTACTAGAGAGGGGTCGTTGATCCAGGGAGTTATTCTGATTGCCTGATTGGAGTCGGGAAGGAATTTTTTATTTCCCTAAAGTGGGGAAAATTGGCTTCTACCTCACAGTTTTTTTTTTTGCCTTCCTCTGGATCAACTTGCAGGATAACAGGCCGAACTGGATGGACAAATGTATTTTTTCTGCCTTATGTACTATGTTACTATGTAAAATGTGATGACAGGCTGAGGTATAAGGTTATATAGCTTTAGGCTTTGGTCCTTACAAAATAGATCCTAGTGAATTTTTTTTAGCTCTAAATGGGATTGTCTACCTTTAGATCCAAAGTTGCATTAGTCTGGGCGCAAGAGAAGAACAATTAGTACTCTTGTCGGTTACTCCAACCCTGTTTCTGTAGCTCATAATAGTTCTGGAAGTATGAAAAAGTCCTGTAGTTATCTTTCCCCATTTAAGAAACACTGTAACTGTGTTCAACCCCCTTGCATAAAAAGTTGTGTTTCCTCTTTAAATGGGAACATAGCCAGGTAATCATGGGACACATGAATAAATCATATTTGCCAACTACTTATGCACAAAACATGAGCAGCAGGCATCATCTAGTTCAAGTTGTGAAATTTGCTGCAGATTTCACCATTCCAACTATAGCTTCATACAACTGCTTTAAAAGCTTGTTCCAACATGGGATTCAACAACTTCTAATTCAATTTATTAGAAAGTGAAAAACACATTTTCTCACAACTTTTCTCAATAAGAATTGACAATAGTCTACTGTATCATAAAATAGCCTGACCCCTATTAGACACAGTATACCGTATTTTTCGCTTTATAAGACGCACTTTTTCCCCCCCCCAAAAGTGGGGGGAAAATGGCAGTGCGTCTTATAAAGCGAACACTGCCATGTTTACTTTGCTGACGCTGATACATCGCAAGCCGCGATGTATCAGAGGGGTGGGAGGAGGGGACGGAGGCTGGCAACGCTCGCGGCGGGGCCCGATGCAGTCACTGTACTGTAATACATCGGGCCCCGCTCACGGCAATTATCACATGTAAAGTCTATTATCTTCAAGCAGTATCTCTGCTTTTAACTAGGGCAATCATCTGTAGTAGTACACCTTACTATGAAAGCGGCAGGCAGGGCGGCAGCGTAATCTCGCGATGCTCACTCATTCACGCTCCTCCCACTTCCTTCATGAATGAGTGAGCATCGCGAGATTACGCTGCCGCCCTGCCTGCCGCTTTCATAGTAAGGTGTACTACTACAGATGATTGCCCTAGTTAAAAGCAGAGATACTGCTTGAAGATAATAGACTTTACATATGAAAAAGGCTTCATTACACTCTGCTTTCTTCTATAACAGTACTCACTATGAAAGCAGCGGTCCAGCCGGCGCGTGACGTCACTCACTCGGTCATGCTCCTCCCACTTCATTAATGAAGCTGGCAGGAGCGTGACTGACTGAGTGAGTGACGTCACTTCTGGCCGGACATGCTGCTTTCATAGTGATTACTGTAATAGAAGAAAGCAGAGGCCAGGATAAAAGATATTTACATATAAAGTCTGTGTGCATTGTGGTGTAATTGGTGGGTCACTATTCACAGCATGGACAATATACTGTGACACATATGATACTGTGACCAGCATAAGATCATCTTATGCTGGTCACAGTATCATATGTGTCACAGTATATTGTCCCTGTGTGAATAGTGACCCCCATTACACAAGATGCTATATATGATGCTACATCCCCCTCATAACAATGCGTCATCCACAGGTCCCCCCATAACAGCGTCATCCACAGGTCCCCCCATAACAGTGTCATCCACAGGTCCCCCCATAACAGTGCGTCATCCACAGGTCCCCCCATAATAGTGTGTCATCCACAGGTCCCCCCATAACAGTGCGTCATCCACAGACCACCATTAGTTCAAAACCCAGCAAAAGCACACCTTTTTGGTTCAAATATTTTTTTTCTTATTTTCCTCCTCAAAAATCTAGGTGCGTCTTATCATCAGGTGCGTCTTATAAAGCGAAAAATACGGTAATCGTATGAATTGCAGAAATTATGGTCGCAGGTAATCACTTGAAGTGATCGAACAATGAATGATAAATAATTGGGTTGGGAAAATCTGCCTGAAGTTTTATAGTTAGTCTCCATCAAGTCCACCTGTCAAATCAGAAATCTGCCAGTCGTTGGCGATGTAAATTATGTAGGAGTGAATGATGACAACAACAAGCAAACAGGGATACTATTAGCGCTTATGTTTTCGTGTAATTGAATGTGTTTTGATTGCTGCTCGTTAATGGGAAAAATATCTTCCTGTCTAATAGGACCCTTACCACCAAAGTTTAAATTACTTAGGAAGAGCTAAAGGAATAAAAGCTTCACAGGGTGGTGTCCATTACATAGAAAAGTAACACACTGATTAGAACAATGGAGAACTGATATTCCTTAGATTATTGCTCATGCTCTTCCGGAGTGTTAGGTAACAGAGAAAAGTGTCATGTGTTACTGCTGGATCCCAATGAGTGATATTTAAAACCAACCTGCCAAAGAGAGGTGTGAATGGTTGGTGATCCAAACCATGTACTTCTACATACATAGTGTATACGGCAATGTTGGAAACCCTACAACATTAGCAACTTGCAACGCATTTAATATAAATCAATTATTTGATTTGCATTTTTAGCATTTTGAGCAATTGACGAATTACATGCTGGAGATCTTATTATGTCAGAAATAGGTAGCCCTTTTCACAAAGATTTGCAAAAGCATCCGCATCAGCCTATTGTGGCAGTGGAGCTGCGAGAGGGCCATATGGTGCCATTAAAATGATGTATCTCACCCAAAGGAAGCTGAGTGAGAACAAGAAAGGCTGGGAAATAGGGTTTCCTACTGTCTGCAGCAGCTAGGCTGGTAATGAAGAGCACAGTGAAGTATGGGCTGAGCTCCTAAAACAGGGCTCCCAGTCTAGGTAATAAGCAGGCTGCACCAAGGCCTGTGGGAGCCAGGACCCTCTGACTCTGTGTGAGATAGGCACTGAGTGGTGTTTTGGAGAGCTGGGTAGTAGACCCAGATCCCGATAGAGAAGAAAAACTACTGTGTAGTTAGTGGCCAGACGGCCTAGGATTATGTTTATGGTTTATGTTTTGACTGCTGTAAAAGTGATTGGTTGTGGCCAGTTTGCACCCAAATCTGCAGTGTTGGAGTGTGCCAACCATCTAAGCTGAGAAGATGGCGATCCTGGAGACCTAAGTGACCCAGAGTTGTTACACTATCCATGTCGTACTGGCAAATAGTTGAAGTTCCCATTGATGTAACAACTGATCTATTTGGTCTTCAGTCACATAGTATCAACACTGACATAAAGGTAATACATTCAAAGGAGGAGAATATCTTGAATCAATTTAGCAAGCTTCTGAAGTAGACATTCCCTTTGAGAATATTGGCCTCTACAAGAGATGTCTTTAAAGGATTTTCTACCTTTCAAATCACAGTGATTAACACTGCAACAATTCAAAGAGGCCACCGCTTCCGGGACGCATTCGATAGAAATATGCATAATTGGGCATGCTAAGTATTGTTTTAGGTACACTGAACTTGTTTATCAAGCTCATGCCATGGCTTGCTTCATCTCGCCCTTCAACTGCTCTGCTCTTTTATGTTTGACATTATCCAGTCAGATTACTCTACTGATGATCTATTTTTACACAAATGAAAGAAGCATAATGCGAACAATCCCACGCCATATTATTCTGTTGCGTCCCCAGTTGTTACTGCTCAGTAACCCGTATTTCTGATTTCTTACTGCAATTCTCTATTCAACTGTCAGCTCAAATATTGTCTCATAGAAATTTCTGGAGATGAGTTAAAACGAGGCATGTTATCTCTACATCGAATGATATGCCAACAGTTAAACACCAAATTACAGTTTACACATAGCAATAATCTCCTCAAAGTAGAGCAACTTATCAAATACATTGGAGCCGATATACTGTTGAAAATATGCCAGAATTCTGGCACACTTTGCTCCAAAAAACTGCTCTACATGCCTTATGCCACGTATGGCAATGATTGTTTATGCTGTGGCATGGCTTACTGGAAAGGTATACTGGATTCATGGGAAAGTGGACTTGAAAGTAACATTGCATGTCAAAAATTATTGTCTTTTTGGGAGTGAACTAAGCCAATAAATAGGTGGTATAAAGCAGTGCTGTGAAGTACGTAATCCAAAGTTCCGACCGACCGACCGCTGCATTTAATCACGCTGCGACTCCTCTAGAAATGGGCAATAATTTAGAAATAACTAATGTACTGTAGTAATGTACTGTATGTAATCAGGCTGCTTACATGGAACTTAAACCATATTTATTGAAATACAATTTCTGAAATTCCTTACATTTTCAAAATATGCAATGCACTATGCATTTAATAACTGGAAAAAACTATTATACACTAAATAATGATAAGAAATCTATTACTTTGTCCTCAGAAAAAGTTAGAAAAGCTCTATATGCATATCCTGGAAATGCAGAGAATCATGTGCTAGAAAAAGTGTAGCTGCTGCTATATTCAGTGCTTGTCCTAAAAGGATTGTGTGGGAATAAATAACTTTTCACAGTTGCCTGACGCCTGCCTCCACTATGGAGAGATTCATACTTGCCTACTATCCTCCAGTCCTGTGTTTCAGCTCACAGTTGTCCATTTTCCAGTCCACGGCTAGTTTACATCTTCTCCGGCATGATCATCTGCTTCGCTGCAGGCAATGACTGGATTTAAAATGTATTTAATTAGACCGGCACTCAAACATTTGGGTTCACACAGAGGACCAATATAAGGTAAAATATAGTGCAATTTATTAGCATAAAAAATATGGACGTGGACACGGGATAAATAAAACAGTAAACACAAATTAAAACAGTGGATGGACTGGCTCGTATATCAAGTCCGCAATGATGTAGGTATGTATAGCAGCTTAGTTGAATAGAACCAACTGGATAAATAGAACAGTCGATGGACTGGCTCATATATCAAGTCCTCAATGAGGCAGATATGTATAGGAGCTAAGTTGAATGAAACCAACTGGATGGATATATATGAAAATATAGTCCCGCTCTTATGTTGGTAAATCCTGTTAAATAAAGTTCGTAGAAGACAGTCTCATATCATGTTAAATGAATGCTCACTATTTGGTAGTGCGCAGGTCTGTGGCGTCCCACATGTCAGAGCGCTTACCTCGGTGTCGATTCAATCAAATGCAAACAGTAGAGTGTGATTATTTGCTGATGTCATAGATCGGAACTCCGGTGGATTGCTTCTATTCTCGCGAGATGTGCTGTTACTTATCTTTCGTATAATACAGACTCAAAATCGCGACATGAGGATCACAATAAAACTTCGATCCTGGTTGTGGGACTCTTTAAAGTGTTTAGATAAAGGATGAGTTATCATTCCTTTTTTTATATTGTCAATATGTTCGGCCAAGCGTACCTTAAAAAGTCTCTTTGTTCTCCAAATATCTCACCTGTTTTGTTTTGTTTTATTTTATATCTCAGCCCATTTGAAATTTGACACCTAGAAATTTTATTTTACATTTATTCTATGTTCACAGCTTGCGTAATATATGTGCACCCATTGATTGATTTTATTCATTTTATTTATGTTATCTCAATGGATTTTATATTATTCATTATTATGTTTATTATATATATATTTTTTAATACATATATATGACTGTATTTCTGAATCCAAAAGTGGGAAAGTGATTTAAAAACATGGGCTATGAGTGCTATCATATTTAGCAACTATTCCCCCCAAAAAAACATGTGTACTGAATAAACCGCACTGAAGACGCATGACTACCGTGTGAAGAAATCCCCCATTTTCTAAAGTGACCGGCAAAAACACCCAGACTTATGGAACTATTTTGGGCATCCCACCCAGGGTGAACCGGTCACAGAAGACTTCCATGTCTCTTTGAGAAGCCCTAAACCGATCTGGGTGAAATTTGAATATGTTGATCACCCAGATCGGGGCTATCAGGGGACATGCTGGAAGGGTTTTATGTTTCCATTGTACTTGATTGGCTATACTGTGTCCCTCCCTGTGGGATGTCCCCTTGCATGGGGACTTGCATAAAAGCCTGTGTGCGATAATTAAAGCGTGTTCTATTTGTACCCTTCTTCTTGACTTCGACTGATGTTTGGGGATTCGCATGCTTTATTAAGGGAATCATCTTAAAAAGCTATTGGCATTTCGTATGGAATTCGTCTACTTCAACTGCCGAACGGAGCGCTATATTCACCAGGCTCGGGCGGTTCGGGAGGAAACTACCGAATGTGGTTTAAAGATACTTGGTTTCCTTACAACTGGTGGCAGCAGTCAGATGATGCGGGTCTTCTTGTTGTTGCGGGCGGCATTGCCGGCCAGCTCCAGGATCTCGGCGGTGAGATACTCGAGCACAGCGGCCAAGTAGACGGGAGCGCCGGCGCCCACCCTCTGGGCGTAGTTGCCCTTGTGGAGGAGCCTGTGCACACGGCCGACTGGGAATTGGAGCCCTGCCCGGGAGGAGCGGGTCTTGGCCTTAGCCCGGACTTTTCCTCCTTGTTTGCCACGTCCAGACATCAGTCTCTTAGTTGTAAGGAAACCAAGTATCTTTAAACCACATTCGGTAGTTTCCTCCCAAACCGCCCGAGCCTGGTGACTATAGCGCTCCGTTCGGCAGTTGAAGTAGACGAATTCCATATGAAATGCCAATAACTTTTTAAGATGATTCCCTTAATAAAGCATGCGAATCCCCAAACATCAGCCGAAGTCAAAAAGAAGGGTACAAATAGAACACGCTTTAATTATCGCACACAGGCTTTTATGCAAGTCCCCATGCAAAGGGACATCCCACAGGGAGGGACACAGTATAGCCAATCAAGTACAATGGAAACATAAAACCCTTCCAGCATAAACATACAATGCCTTCCCCTAGTCCTGGAGATAATCAAGTCTGATAAAGTAACAACTTGATTATCTCTAGGCAGAAAAGTCACAGTTTTCCCCAATATCTGGAACACCCCTTTATACATGAGGTATCCCCACAAATCATATGTCCCCTGATAGCCCCGATCTGGGTGATCAACATATTCAAATTTCACCCAGATCGGTTTAGGGGTTCTCAAAGAGACATGGAAGTCTTCTGTGACCAGTTCACCCTGGGTGGGCTGCCTAAAATAGTTCCATAAGTTTGGGTGTTTTTGCCGGTCACTTTAGAAAATGGGGGATTTCTTCACATACCGCAATGTTGTTTTTTGAAGAAAAGGGGTGGAGAATATCTACCAGTCCATCCCCCACCCATGTTTTACGCTTGTTCCTAATTTGATGTGATCCGCCCTAGTAGTTAACAAACAGGTATATAAGGACTTGCACTCTTTAATATGAATAAACCCACTGAGGAAGAAATAGGGATCTATTTTGAAACGCGTCTGGCATCGATGGTATATTCATAAAGAGTCCGAAATTTTAAGCATGGCCATGCATTGTTGAAAGATAGCTACGAAATTATTCTTTGGAGAAAACGAAAGAAAACTCACTGGTAGTTGATTTTATTAACGGCAAGCTATTAACAGCAACATATGAAAAGGACGGCAAACTCCAATTCCATCAATAAAAAGATCGAAGTTTTATTGTGATCCTCAAGTCGCGATTTTGAGTCTGTATTATACGAAAGATAAGTAACAGCACATCTCGCGAGAATAGAAGCGATCCACCTGAGTTCCGATCTATGACATCAGCAGATAATCACACTCTGCCGTTTGCATTTGATTGAATCGACACCGAAGTAAGCGCTCTGACATGTGGGACGCCACAGACCTGCGCACTACCAAATAGTGAGTATTCATTTAACATGATATGAGACTGTCTGCTACGAACTTTATTTAACAGGATTTACCAACATAAGAGCGGGACTGTATTGTCATATATATCCATCCAGTTGGTTTCATTCAACTTAGCCCCTATACATATCTGCCTCATTGCGGACTTGATATATGAGCCAGTCCATCGACTGTTCTATTTATCCAGTTGGTTCTATTCAACTAAGCTGCTATACATACCTGCATCATTGCGGACTTGATATACGAGCCAGTCCATTCACTGTTTTAATTCGTGTTTACTGTTTTATTTATCCCGTGTCCACGTCCATATTTTTTATGCTAATAAATTGCACTATATTTTACCTTATATTGGTCCTCTGTGTGAACCCAAATGTTTGAGTGTCGGTCTAATTAAATAAATTTTTTATCTATTTTGAAAAGGGTGATTCATTTTAGACATTGGCACCTATCCGTGAATATAGAGAGTGAGCCGTCCTACCACCGAACCTTCAATGACTGGATTTAGAAGTGACGTGTCCACAAGAAACACATCACTGCAGAAGCCAGTTACTGGCTGCAGCGGAGCAGATGATCATGCCCTGCTGGGGACAAATTAAACAAACCATGGACTAGAAGATGGACACAATGAGTCAGTGCTCAGGACCAGAGTGGCGGGGAGTAGGTAAGTATGATTCTTCAAATAGCAGAGGCAGGTTCGAAGCATCTTTGAAAAGTTACTTATTCTCGAACAACCCCTTTAATGCTATGTTCCTGTTCTGTCTGGCATTTCTCAGATTAATGCAGGCATGCCCAGTAGTGAACCTCTTGTCTTTAGAGGAGGAATTTACTGCAGAACATATGCAGCACAGTTTCAGGCACTGTAACTAAAGGCCTTGCAACAGCATGAAGACACCTAGTATAAGGGACAGCATAGAACCCAGGAGAGGTGACAACTGATTTTCTATCACCACTAGATCACTCTGCTTTATAGTTTATAGTATAAGGACAGGAAGGAACACAAGAGAGGGGAGAATTGGTTGTCTATCACAACTAGAACTTCCTGCTTATCCCTGTTTATAGTTTAAGGGCAGGATAGAAAAAAGGAGATGGGAGAACTGATTTTCTATCACTACTAGAACATGCTGCTTATCACTGTTTATAGTATAAGGCAGAGGTCAGCAACCTTTGGTACCCCAGCTGTTGTGAAACTACAATCTCAGCATGCTATATTCATTTCTATGGGAGTTCTGAGAAGAACAGAGCAATTATGCGTGCTGGGAGTTGCAGTTTAACAACTGCTGGAATGCCGTAGGTATGCCCTGGTATAAGGAAAAGAAAGAACACTGGAGCAGGGAGAACCGATTCTCTATCACCATTAGAACACTCAACTTATCCCTGTTTATAGTATAAAGACGAGAGGTGAGAACTGATAATCTATCACCATTAGAACACAGTAGAGGTTAGACCTTATTATCTATTACCACTAGAATACCCTGCTTATCACTATAGTATAAGGACAGGAAAGGTGATATGTGATTTTCTATTACCACTAGAACACCCTGCTTATCACTGTTTATAGTATAAGGACAGGAGAGAACACAGTAGAGGTGAGAACTGATTATCTATCACCACTAGAACACCCTGCTTATCACTGTATATAGTATAAGTACAGGAGAGAACACAGGAGAGGTGAGAACTGATTATCTATCACCACTAGAACACCCTACCTATCACTGTTTATATTATAAGGGGCAGGAGAGAATACAAGAGGAGAGGTGAGAACTGATTATCTATCATCACTAGAATACCCTGCTTATCACTATAGTATAAGAACAGGAGAGGTGTTATCTGATTTTCTATTACCACTAGAAAACCCTGCTTATCACTGTTTGTAGTATAAGGACCGGAGAGAACACAGGAGAGGTGAGAACTGATTATTCATCATCACTAGAATACCCTGCTTATCACCGTTTTTATAAATAAGGATCGGTAGAACATATAACATAACATAAACTTTTCTAAATGTATATGAAATTTTATAAATTAATTACACAGTATTGATAGCCATTATACTTTTTACGCTGAAGCTGGAGTCAGTACATTTCAACAGACTCCCACTCCACTCAAAACTAGCCTTAACTCCGAACTCCACAACCCTTATATAAAGTTGCACTAGACAGTCTAAAGATACTTGGAATTATCATCCAGTGTCAGGCACTGTGATAAATCTTGTGTAGATTTATAGGATTGTCCACATTCAGGGGTCTTTCAGGTTGTCAGAAAGAAGAAAGAAGCAGTCCTGCCCCATGAATTTCTTACCAGGCATACTAACTTGTCTTTAGATGCATCTGTGTCTCAAGCCGTTACACTTTAGATGATAGCAACATTTCAACATCTGATTATTGTTGTCTTCAGGAAATACAACTCTAAATTACAAAGGCTGGCACTCATAGGCTCAATAAAGTTTTATACATTTCCAAGTGCACAATTTATTAACCCTTCCTGATTGAGCAATTTTTTATTTTTGTTTTTTGAGGGACAAGTAGAACTTCCTAATGGCACCACTGAATATTGCATACAATGTAATGGGAAGCTGGAAAAAAAAATCCAAATGGGGAAGTTTTATGGGTCTTGTTTTTACATTGTTCCCTATGTGGTAAAACTGACTAGTGTTGAGCGCAAATATTCTAAACGCAAATTTTTATCGCAAATATCAGCACTTCAAGAAGATCTAAAATATAGTGCTATATATTCGTAATCGTGAATATTCTAGATTTTTTTCTTTTCATCCTTATTATGCTATCATCCATAACCTTCTTTTTTTATCATTATTTTACCTATCATTAATACACTTTTATTATAAGTATTTTCTTACCTATTATACATTTCTTTTTATAGATACTATATTATTTTTAACATAAATCATTACCTATAACATACAATAGACAACATATAACAGACTATCACACAAACGCTTCATGGCAAAAGCCAGGTATGTGCAAGCCAACAACCTATCCATGAAACAGGTGCAGTCAGCATACCTTACAATGGTAGCCTTGTGTGTAATGAGACATTCAAGACCAGCTCTCATTTGACTGAGAGCCAGTAAGCCTCAAAGTTACTTTATTTTTGTTGGATAGCTTGGGGGACCTGCGCACCTAGATCATTATCATTAGGGTGACAATTTTTTTGGGATGCTAGCTATCTCTTCTCTCACTGCTTAGGAGGGCTGCATACAAATTTTTAGTTTTCTAATTGTCCTAACATTTATATTCATTGACCTTTCTATATGGTTTTGTCATGTAAACTCATTTGCATAAACATGGGCATATGGGAAAGACATGCAAATAGTGTTTCAGCTGAAAAACAAGGCAGATTCTGCTAATTTGCATGTGTTTACCATATGCCCATGTTTATGTAAATGAGTTTACATGACAAAACAGTATAGAAAGGTTATTGAATATAAATGTTCCCCAAGCCATCCAACAAAAGTCAAGCAACTTTGAGGCTCACTGGCTCTCAAGTCTGTGTGGATAGAGAGCTGCTATTGAATGTCTAATAGTGCACAGGGCTGCCATTGTAAGGTATGCTGACTGTACCTGTCTCATAGATAGGTTGTTGTCTTGCACATACCTGGCTTTTGGCATACAGCCTTTGTGTGATTGTCTGCTTATTATATGTTATAGGTAATGACATTGCATGTGCAATATGCATATATTACATTACCAATTTTTACAATCATGAATTTGCGAATGTTCGGCCAAAAATGTTTGTAATATCACGAATTCAAATATATTGCCTATGCCACTCATCACTAAAACTGACATGTCAACTTCATTGTCTAGGTCAGTGCAATCACAGCAATACAAAATTTATATAGTTTTACTTGTGTTTTAATACTGAAAAAAAAACTTTATAAAAAGCTTATTTTTTCTTTGCAGCGCCAAAATATGACTCCTGTAAGGCTACTTTCACACGAGCGTTCGGAGCGGATCCGTCTGATGTTTCATCAGACGGATCCACTCCGATAATGCAGACGTTTGCATCCGTTCAGAACGGATCAGTCTGCATTATTACTTAGAAAATTTTCTAAGTCAGAAAGTAGCCTGAGCGGATCCGTTCAGACTTTACATTGAAAGTCAATGGGGAACGGATCCGCTTGAAGATTGAGCCATATGGTGTCATCTTCAAGCGGATCCGTCCCCATTGACTTCCATTATAAGTCTGGACGGATCCGCTCGCCTCCGCACGGCCAGGCGGACACCCGAACGCTGAGCGGAGCGGAGGCTGAGCGCTGGCAGGCGGATTGCATCTCAGTGGATCCGCTCCACTGAGAATGCATTAGGGCCAGACGGATGCGTTCAGGGGCCGCTCGTGAGCCCCTTCAAACGGAGCGCACGAGCGGACACCCGAACGCTCGTGTGAAAGTAGCTTAACTTCATAGTTATGTCTACGGAGCTGTGTGGTTGGGGGAGTTGTATATGACTTTTTCATCACTTTTGATTCATTATTTTTTTTTTTTTTAAGGGAGCAAACAAAAAAATGGCGATTTGGCCATTTGGAGTTTTTTCCCTTTATGTCATTCTTTGTACAGATAAATATGGTTATATTTTAATAGTTTTGGGCCATATGCCTATGATCTTATTTTTATTGTCTATTTATTTTTAATATGGGGAAAGGGGGTGATTTGAACATTTATGTATATTTTTAAAAATGTTTTTACTTTTTATTACATCCCCCTCAAGGGGGCTTGAACATGTGATTATCAGATTGATTCTCCCATGGACTGCAATGAGAGATTTCCTATGTTCCTATAGAGCAGGGATGAACAACCTGCGGCTTTCCATCTGTTGCAAAACTACAACTCCCAGCATGCAAAGACTGCCTACAGCTATCAGCCTACAGCAGGGCATGGTGGGAATTGTAGTTTTACAATCAGCTGGAGAGCCGCAGGTTGGCCATCCTTCCTCCGGAGGCACCAAGTGGGACTCCATAAGAGGATCGCTGTAGAAGCTTGGAGCCTGCAGATAGCCAGAGGCTGCAACACAACTGAAAGGTTCCCCTCATCTCTGATGGGGAGCCATTCAGCCCTGGAGCGTAGAAATCCCGGGGATACACCTCTCAAAAACAGTGGTCAATGTTGGCCATGGCATTTGAGGCTTAAAAATTCTGTGATCAGTGCTGCCGGAAGATGTGCCTAATTTATCACAAGGCCAATAGCTCTTAGCTGCCATAGATTTCTGGCTTCATTTGTGCCAGAAAACTGTCATAAATGAAGAATATTTGTATATGTGGCTGACCACTCTCCTCCCGCCCTTACCCACGCCCCTTTCCGCAGCATAAAACTGTTCTTTGCAACTTTTAACGCCACTTTTATGGCAACAGGGAGATGATAAATCTCCCCCTAGGACTTTCCAGACATGGCAGCCATATAATCTTTGTCTTTTATTGAATAACTGCTTCATGCCCTTTGCCGCACCTACTTTTTCATTATTACTTGAGGCAACTTTACCACTGCTTAAATTTCAATTGTGGGTAGAGTTACATGCTTGTAAAAAAAATGTTAACTATAGAGATGAGCAAATTTCTTGAGATTCATTTCAGGCCAATTCTAATTAATCAGATTTGATCCGGGTATGAATAAATTTAACCAGAATCTAAAGTGCTCAGTTTGTCCTGAAAAGTTGTGTATGACACTACCGCTTTCAACCGGTTTCAACCTCTTTAACGCCAAGACAGCATTAGTAATGATAACATGACTGTGACGTATATGGTTATATGGTTATGGGTAACCGATGATTAGAGATGAGTAAATTTTACAAAAATTAGATTTGGCCGGTTTGCCGAATTGTTCGAAAAAATTAGGTTCGATCCGAATTTAATTGCGGCAAATCTCATTAAAAATGGCTATTTCCTGGCTGCAAAGAGCCTTTATAGTGGCCTAGAACACTGTGCCTTGCAGTAACACGCATAGGGATTCTGCTGTGGGAGTGACATAATACTGTGAGTCAGTATGACATGCAGATGACAGGCGTTGCTCTTAGAATCACAGGGCAAAACTGACCAAATAACTCAAGTATGAACTCAGCCTTACAGGTCAATGTTAGCGCCAAGAAGAAGCGCACTCCCTTTTACACTCATCATAGATGTCTACAGAACCTGTTCTATTAAAACGCTTATACAAGTAGATCCCTCCGACAGAGTGTGAGAGCGTGTCAGCAGTAAGTTTGTGTTGATGTCACTGATTATTTTCGCCCTTCCTCTGATCCATCAGAACAATAACCACCCCCCCCCCCCCCCAAAAAAAAAAAAAAAAGTGGATCCAAAACAGATGCCACGTAATGGAATATTTGCATGTCTTCTGTGTTTTGTACCCCACTCCTGCTTTTGGCTACTGTGGCGAAACCAACCCTCGCCACTGGGTTTTGGAGGGGCCTGGCTACCAGCCTCTTGCCCCAGGATTATGGGCCCTCTCATCAGCCCATGCAAAACTTAAACCCCATGGCGATTTGACTGTGTTTGTGGCATCTGAGCGCTCAGATCCAAGCCATATGGGGACATGTGGGGTTTTGAGATGTGTGACAGAACCATCTGTCTGTGTAATTGTATTGTATGTTATGTGAGGGTACCCAGTTAGCTCATTTTATTGTATTCATGTTGTCTGAGTGCCATTCACCTAATAATATGCACTCAGACTTGAGCTGTCTGGGAATGTGTTAAACGTCTATGTGTATTGTAAAGGGTGGGACATTGTATGTTTGAGTAAGTGATGTCTGTTCCATTGTCCCCACGTGTGTATTGGCCATTCCCCTTTGTCCTGAGAGATAATTGAATTGCTCCGCGGGTGTCTCCAGGGCAGAGAGGAGGAAACCATGATGCATTGTGGGGATGTGTTGTAATATATTGATTGGTTGTATTTCAAAACCCTGTGGGCAGTACTATGTTTTTGGTTTGTGAATAAAAGAGGCTGTACGTGAAGTACAGTCAGTTCCTGTTTTACCCTTTATCATGTAGAGGCTGATGTTTGGGTAACTGATCGACGCTGGGGATTGCTATACGCTGGGAGATTTGCTATACTCCCCTGGCTATAACTACTAGCTCTTTTAAGGGCTGTTCCTGCTCTCTGGTTTTAGGAGAGGTCCACCCACTGGAGCCTGGAGCCTTGTCGTAGGTCCAGGGTGGGTAGGAGACGGTGAGACCTCAACCAAGCTTCGGCGGTTAGTGGGGTCTGCAGTGCGTACGGTGTCAAAGTGGAGTGCTTGGAGTCCTCGGAAAGCACTAGGAACATCCATTCAAACGGAGGTACCCGGTCGGGGTGCTAGGCGTTCCGTTACATCTGGTGGCAAGCAGTGGGATGGCGTCCTAGTGTGAGGAGAAGCAGCTCGGATACACAGTTCGTGGATTTACTAAAATTGAGGGCAATGCTAGTATCTGCACAGCGCCCCTGGCTACAGCAGGATGGAATGACTAGTCTTCGGACAGCGTTCTATGACGAGGAGGAGGAGGCAGCCGAAGACTACAGGGATGCAGACAGAAAGGAAGTCTGGTTATGATGCCCTGGAAAATGCCCAGCGGCGGCGAGGTGAGAGTCTCCCCAGTTATGAGCAGCGGCTACAGAAGCGTGTGGCGATGCGGATGGGTCTCTTGGGAGAGCAGCCCCTGGATGACTGGGTAACAGAGCTCCAGAACCTGGTATGTAAGGAGCTTTGGCTAGAGGACGCTTACCAGGCCCTAAGGTGGCATGTCATTCAACATTCCCCCTGGATGCTGAGCACGACAGACCCGAGGGTGAGGAGTTTGATGGACCGGGGTTACTATGGGATGCCTTGGAGGAGGACATTGATCTTGGCAGCACGGAGGAGTCTAGGTTTTGGGATATCTACGACTACCGGATGGGCATGCATGTTTATGCTGACGGAAGGGAGGTGAGCAAAGACATGATCCACCTGGTAACAAGGGTGTGGGAGCTGGAGCAGACCTACCAACACCTGCTCAGCTCCATGCATCCCCCAACCTACTCAACAAGCAGAGTCAGATCTGCCCTCCTGCAACTGGGAAGACTTGCCGGCGATACCCCCTTCTTCCCTACCAACTCCCAAAGTAGGTAACTTCATCGACTGGTTCTGGGAAGACCTCTCGATGGCAGGTGGAGATGGGACCGAGGTCTCTCCACCGGCCCTACAGAGATGCTGGACGGCCGGTTCGGATCCCCCACCAACCCTGCAGGAATGCCAGGAGGAGGAGGTAAGCGATTCCTCCTCTCCAAAGCCAAACTGCAACAAGGTCCTGGGGATAGGATTCCCTGACCACATCCCAGTAGAAGAGCTGGCATCTGGGCAGAGCGCAGTTGGCCTCCCCTATCCTCTTCTCCAGAGCCGGACATCCCACAGGCTACCCCAGTGGAAGAGCTGGCATCTGGGCAGAGCCCAGTTGGCCTCTGCCCTCCCCTATCCTCTTATCCGGGGCCTGACTCCCCACAGGCTACCCCAGCAGAAGAGCTGGCATCTGGGCAGAGCGCAGTGAGCCTCTGCCCTCCCCTATCTACTTCTCCAGAACCGGCCCTCCCCTATCCTCTTCTCCAGAACCGGCTACTGGGCAGAGCACAGTCAGCCTCTGCCCTCCCCTATCCTCTTCTCCAGAGCCGGACATCCCACAGGGTACCCCAGCGGAAGAGCTGGCATCTGGGCAGAGCGCAGTTGGCCTCTGCCCTCCTCTATCCTCTTCTCCAGAGGCTGACTTTCCACAGGCTACCCCAGCGGAAGAGCTGGCACCGGGGCAGAGCGCAGTCGGCCTCTGCCCACCAAGTACCTACAGCTCCAAGCTAGAGAGCAACAAGGAAGCAAGGAGTAGCAGATGCCCCCTCAACAGCTGGGGACATTCAGAACAGAGCCAGGCCCCAAAATTCAACAGGTCCAGTATTGGGTTGTGGGTGGACTGCCAGACTAACTCAGGTACTGACCGTGAGGTCAGGTATCTGGCTAGTCTTCCCTGGGAGAGGGAGATATGTGGCAAAACCAACCTCGCCACTGGGTATTGGAGGGGCCTGGCTACCAGCCTCTTGCCCCAGGATTATGGGCCCTCTCATCAGCCCATGCAAAACTTAAACCCCATGGCGATTTGACTGTGTTTGTGGCATCTGAGCGCTCAGATCCAAGCCATATGGGGACATGTGGGGTTTTGAGATGTGTGACAGAACCATCTGTCTGTGTAATTGTATTGTATGTTATGTGAGGGTACCCAGTTAGCTAATTTTATTGTATTCATGTTGTCTGAGTGCATTCACCTAACAATATGCACTCAGACTTGAGCTGTCTGGAATGTGTTAAACGTCTATGTGTATTGTAAAGGGTGGGACATTGTATGTTTGAGTAAGTGATGTCTGTTCCATTGTCCCCACGTGTGTATTGGCCATTCCCCTTTGTCCTGAGAGATAATTGAATTGCTCCGCGGGTGTCTCCAGGGCAGAGAGGAGGAAACCATGATGCATTGTGGGGATGTGTTGTAATATATTGATTGGTTGTATTTCAAAACCCTGTGGGCAGTACTATGTTTTTGGTTTGTGAATAAAAGAGGCTGTACGTGAAGTACAGTCAGTTCCTGTTATACCCTTTATCATGTAGAGGCTGATGTTTGGGTAACTGATCGACGCTGGGATTGCTATAACGCTGGAGAATTGCTATACTCCCCTGGCTATAACTACTAGCTCTTTTAAGGGCTGTTCCTGCTCTCTGGTTTTAGGAGAGGTCCACCCACTGGAGCCTGGAGCCTTGTCGTAGGTCCAGGGTGGGTAGGAGATGGTGAGACCTCAACCAAGCTTCGGCGGTTCGTGGGGTCTGCAGTGCGTACGGTGTCAAGTGGAGTGCTTGGAGTCCTCGGAAAGCACTAGGAGCATCCATTCAACGGAGGTACCCGGTCGGGGTGCTAGGCGTTCCGTTACAGCTACCAAATCACTAGCCAATTCTGATGGGACCATACAGGCCTTACAGACACAGGCAGGATCTGTTCTGCGTCTAATTTTTCCTTCCTTCTGACAGATCAGAAGAAGGGTCAAATAAATGGCGAGGGTCCAACAAGGTGGAGAGCCAGAAGTCATCCCTCTGCCGAATGGTGACAATTCGGCTGTCACTACCCAAGCAAGTGAGCATGCATCGGGCCATTTGTGTGAATGACTTGGAAGGACTCCCTGCCTCCATCTCCACTGCATACTGCCACAGTGTGTCTGGGTCCTCTGCCTCGTCTTCCTCATTGCCCTGTAGCTCCTCTGGCTGCTCCTGCTCCTTCTCTCCTGTTACCTGTGTGTAAAAAACACCCATTTTGCTACACATTGCTTGTGCTCCAATGTCCTCCTGCTACTCCAGTTCAGCCCCCACAGGGCTCATGTGGCCGGAGATGTAGGCGCCATGTCTCCAGTCCTCTGACCAGCCAGATTTACCAGCATCTGTTCCAGGACATGAATCAGTGGAATGACGTTGTTCATCCCGTAGTCCTGGCGACTGACAAATAACCTGGCCTCCTCAAAGGGCCCGAGCAAATGGCAGGTGTCACGTATAAGCTGCCACTGGCTGACATCGAAGTTACACAGAGGAGTACTCCTGTCCGCTTGGATTATCAAGAAATCGTTTATGGCCTTTCTCTGTTCGTATAGTCAGTCCAACATATGGAGGGTGGAATTCCAACGGGTGGAAACGTCGCATATCAGCCTATGTTGGGGGATGCTGTTCTGCTGCTCAAGGAAGGTGTGCTTTGCAGTGTACTAGTGGCTGAAGTGCATGCAAAGTTTCCTGGCCATTTTAGGATGTCTTGCAGATGGGTGGAAGACTTCAGGAACCGCTTGGCAACCAGATTGAACATGTGTTCCATGCAGGGTGCATGGCTCATCCCTCCTTGACACAGCGCCGACACCATGTTCTTCCCGTTGTCGGTCACCATGGTTCCGATTTTGAGTTGTCACGGAAAAAGCCAGGATTCGATTTCTTGATGAAGGACATGGAGCAGTTCCTCCCCTGTGCAATTCAGTTCGCAGGCAAACGAGGTGCAGAACAATATGACACCGTCATGCCCTGCACATGTGGTATGCTGGAGGGGCACTGTGAATTGTCCCTGCAGTGGAGGCTGAGGATACGGTGGAGGATGAGGAGGAAGAGGCGGCAGGACCAACGGCGTGACAACTTGGAGGCGGAACCAGCATCACCTGGCCAAGTTTCTGGTGTGGCTGTGCAGGAACCACATTCACCCAGTGGGCCATAAAGGACATGTATTGTCCTGACCGTAGTTACAGCGCCACACATCGGCACTGCCACTTTGGCAGACACCGACAGGCTCTTCTGTTCGACATGTGTGTGTAGGGGCTTGTACTGCCTTTTTGGCAAAGAAATGATGGCTTGGGACTCTCCACATCGGCTCGGCACAAGCCATCAGTTCTCTGAAAGGTGCAGAGTCCACCACTTGGAAAGGGAGGGACTGCAGCACCAGCAACTTGGAAAGGAGCATATTCAGCTTCTACGCTGTTGGATGAGTGCATGCTTACTATTGTCTCTTGGCAATCATTTCGGTGATCGATTGCTGACGGAATGACTGACGAGGAGTAGGAGAATAAGGAGCAGGAACATCAGGACCAGCAGATGATGGGAAGGACAGACAGCTCCCTTCGGCTGAGGTGGTGGAGCCTTGACTGCCTAAAACCTGGTGCGTGCCACTGAGTGATAAAGCGGTTGCTGCGGCAGGCTGGACCACCACATCGGAGCCACGGTTCTCCCAGGCCACTTTATGGTGATGCTGCATATGTTGACACAGGGCCATGGTGCCAACATTGTCACCATAGCCACGCTTCACCTTCTGCCCAGATTCTACATATGGCCAAGTTTACCTCCTCCGGCGGCTTAACAAAAAACTGCCACACCGCCGAGGATATGATTTTACCCCCGACACTATGCACTGACTGACTGCCCCCGCTGCTTCCATGAACCCGTGCACCACTACTTTTCGGGCAGGTAGGCTCCTGTCAAGTGGGTGGTCTACCCCAGGCATTTTTGGCTACCGACCTCCCACTGCTGCCACCACTGCTGACTCCCGGCCATGCGAGCGACTTGCTGGCTCTGCCGCTGCCTCACAGGCAAGCTGCCACCCTTTTCTCCAGATGAGGATGAAGCCCCTAATTCACCCAGCTCCCAAGTGCAATCAGCTACATCATCATCATCGAGTACTGTCTGCAAGTCACTGATGTCCTCCTCAACGATCCCTGGGTCAGGATCGTCACCGCTTGCAGCTCCAGCTCCCACGCCACTCTCCTAATGACTACTTGCCCGCCTAGTGGAGGAAGTGGCGGATGTCTGCTCCACATCTTAGCTGACCAGTAGCTGCTGACTGTCCTCTAATAGCTTGTCCTCACTGTATAGTGGGGCTGAGCCCACAGCATATAATACTTCTCTGGCTGAGGGAACAGAAAAGGACAGAGGCAGGTTGAAGACAGGTGAGGGCACAGGGCCTGCTCCCAGGAAATGCCAACTAAGGGTTGTGTCTGACAAACCCACCGACTCTTGCTGGGGGTGTCTGATGTCACTTGGGACGGAGTGGATGACAGAGTCAACCATTCAAGAACCGCTGGGTTGCTGTTCAAGACACGACCGCTAGATGACACTGAGAACTCAGGCCTCTCGCTGCGACTTGTGCCTGTGCCAGAAACATTTAGGCCTCTGCCACTTCCCCGTGCAGGGCCTGGCACTTCTCTGTTTGACATACTGTTAGATCAAATAAATAAATAAAAAGGAAACTAAAACACCCCAAAAAAGTCAGTAATTTTCTAACTTCACCACATAACGGCTAATAAGCCCTTTTTTTCCACTAATACACGCCAAAAAGGGCTGTAATTTTCTCACTTCACCATACAACAGCAAATACTTTTTTTGTGTTACTAATACATGCAAAAAAGGGCTTTAGAACATAAAACTGCATCGCTGAAAAGCAAATATATTTTTCTTTTGCCACTAATACACGACAAAAAGGACTTTAGAACATATAACTGCACCGCTGAACGGCAAATATGTTTTTCTTTTTTTCACTTATACACTTCACAAAAGGCTTTAGAAAATATATAACTGCACTTCTGAATGGCAAATATATTTTCTTTTTTCCACTTATACACTCCACAAAAGGGCTTTAGAACATATAACGCACCGCTGAACGGCAAATAGGCCCTTATTTTTTTCCACTTATACACTCCACAAAAGGCTTTAGAACATATAACTGCACTGCTGAACGGCAAATACATTTTTTTTTATGCCACTAATACACGCCAAAAAGGGCTGTAATTTTCAAACTTAACCACACAATAAGTTCTTTTTTCCCACTAATACAAGCAAAAAATGCTTTAGAACATATAACTGCACCGCACAAGGGCAAATAAGACGTAGAAATATTTCCTGTTAATGGCTGTATCAAACAGCACTTGCACCCCAATAACAAGAACGGTTTGCTGGAATTACAGAGCTGTTAAATGGCAATTTGGATCCCCAGTCAGTGCAGCAAGGGGTAATAGGATTGTTCCTATTTCCCAGGCTGTAGTCTCCCCTACTGAACTCTGTTCTACATAAATGCTGTGGAATGATTCCTCCCTATCCTTTTCTTACACCTTGAATAATCCTGAACTTGTAAATTTCTTTTTTAGCACAATAAAGTTTTTCCTAGCACTGTCCCTAGCACCTGCTGACGTCTCTCCCTGCACTAAGTACACTGGAAAATGGCAGAATCCAAGATGGCTGAGGCTATTTATAGGGCCATGACATCACAGGGCTGGCTGCTGATTGACTGCATGCATGGCATTATGGGTGATCCCGCCTTTTTTGGTATAAATAACATGATATCTTTATTCTCTGGATCAGCTATACCAAATACATATCGTTTTTTTTTACGTTTTTCTACTTGTGTGCAATAAAATCCTTTTTTTAAAAGGAATTTTTGCATTGCTGCTCTCTAAGACCCATAACTTTTTAATTTTTCTTTCTATGAAGTTGTGCGAGGGCTTGATTTTTGCGGGTCGACTTGTAGTTTTCATTGGTATCATTTTGGGGTAAATTCCGCTTTTTGATCGCTTTTTATAAAAAAAATTGTGTATTGTGAGTCGTTACAGACACGACGATTCCAAATGATATTGCATTTGCTGGTGCCGATGGGAGACAAAGGGAGCCTGCTCCCTATGTCACCGCTCCCTATGTCACCTGCTCCCTATGTCACCGCTTACATGTGGCGGCGCCATTGCATGTAATGGGTTAAACAGCCCGGGTCGGCACTCCTGCCGGTCCGAGCTGTTAGAGCAGGAGCTCTTAGACCGGGACAACGTGAAAAGGAAACGGCTCAGCCTAAGGTCCCTTAGTGACCGCTATAAAAAGGTGTATTGGTGATTAGGGATGAGCGAATTTCATATTTCGTATTTACTGAATTGCTTTATGGATTCCTCCTGCATAACAGAAACCAGACGGATCCGTTATGCAGGCCATAGACTTCTATTATGACGAAATGAATAACGGAATGCCTCTAAAGGCATTCCATCATAGAATTGCATTATGGTCCGTCATAATGGAATCCATAACGCAATTCAGTAAATACCACAACACGAACCGAAAACTAATTTCAAAATATGAAATTTGCTCATCCCTATTGGTGATCACTAATTCTTGCGAAATTTGAGACAAATTCTATTTGCTTAGAATCAATTCTCTCATGTATATTAGTTATATCTTACGGGATATTTGTATTAATTATATATCTTACTGTATATTTACAGGTGGCAGATTTTTTGCAGTGTATGCTTCAATGTAAAATTCATTCTATACATCTCAATGGGACTGTGCATGGTTATGATAAGGGTTCTACAAACCCTAATATGATGAATGGGACAGTTGCATAAATTACTGCAATAAGCCTGTCTCATGTGAATGTACCCTAATCAATGGTTTTCATTTATTCCCCCCTGGAAAATAGTCTTTTTGTAGGAATGCATCATTAGTCCTTCACGTTTCATTATTGATTTCAGGAAGATTGCATTTATAAACTGGATGGTTACTTGGAGATGGAGAGGAAATTAAAATAGAGGTTTTCTTTTGCCAAAAGGGAACTTTTACATCAGACACTCAGTTAATCAAATTCAGCTTGACGGTGCCAGTTCATTTGCAACTAATGTTTTAGAAAAGGATTAGCAGAGAGGTCCATTGTCTAATGTTGTGTTCATAATTTGCATCTACTTAGCTGCTTCCTAAGTGACTTTTCCACATGTCAATTTTGAATTGCAGAAAGAACTCTGGTTCTGATTCCTTTAGATGAACTGCAAATATAAGCCAGTACTTTACATGCAAATACATCATCATCAGCTGCGTGGTTTTATTCATTGCTAAGAGATCAATTGAACTTTGGGCCTCCCATAAGGTAATACAAGACCTTGGGGGGCATTACAGCTATACATATTTTTATTTTATTTTTTTTTCCAGTTGGACCGCGCTGCTCCAGGCTCCAGAAGGCAGCGCGGTCCAACTGGAAAAAGGTTTGAGATTTATGTGAACTGTACCCACTTCACGAATGGGACCTGCGACGCAGAAAAAGGCAACGTACCAGAGACTATTTTATTTATTTATTTATTTATATATTTTTTGTATTGATTATTTCCTCTGCAACTCGGGGGAGTACAGCCTCCAAGGGTTTTAACTCGGCTGTTGAGCCTCACTGCAGAACTGATCTGGGTCTGTTAAGACCCAGCAGCCCCTGCAGCTACCTGGATCCTGGGACTGGAGCAGGAAGCAGCATTTCTGCTGTCTGATCTGTATATACAGCACTTATTGAGCACTGTCTATACAGCGGCGGGGAAGGCAAGCATGGTGGAAAAAAAACATCTCTTCCTTCTCTATGAGGACATTGACGATGGGCTACCTGCTCCCACAGATGCACAATCTCTGTTCAGCTGCTAACTCTACAAGGATGTTAAATGCATGCCTTCCAGACATTTACAGCCTATGGGTTGTCCACAACTGGTTTAAGTTGCGGATCACCTACCACTGAAGCCAACAAAAGCAAAATGACTGCAGCAGCTCCAGAAGTGAAATATATTCACAGTGGGTCCATGAAACAATGTGCAAATAGCACCAAAAAGTCCAACGTTTCGACTAACAAGTAGTCTTTATCAAGCTTGAGATGACATTGTTTCATGGACCTACTGTGAATAAATTTCACTTCTGGAGATGCTGCCATCATTTTGCTTTTGTTTGCTGATTGGATGACTGAAGTGGATCTAAGGTCGTGGATGGGTTGATGCATTCCAGCTCGTGTCTGTAACCGGGATTGAGTGCTGCTCTTAACGTTTTATTTACTACCACTGAAGCCAGTCATTGGCTGCAGCAGTGCATATGACCATGCCCATGGCCAGCTAAATCTAAATTGCTTAGGGACCAGAAGATAGAGACAGCAGAGGACTGGAGTAGTGTGGAGCAGATAAGTAGAAATCTTCTGTTTCAGTTGCAGGCTGTGGGCACTTGATTAAAAATTATTATTATAGGAAAACCCTTTTAAAGGGTTACTCCAAGCAAAAACTAAAAATTAATCCTTTGGTCAAAGTCATGGAGCTGTACATGCTCCCAAAGTTTCATTCACCTAAATAGTGCCATTACATAGATAGTAATCTAGCCTGTGATGATAATGAGATGACTGCTGAGAAGTTATCTGTAAAGAAGAGGAAGTATCAGAATACTTCAATAATAATATAGGCTGGCTCACAGTATTTTTGCATATAAAATTTATTAATCCACTAGATATAAAACAAGAACTTAGTGTCGACATATCAGCATAAATACATAGGTATATTGTATAGGTATATAAAGTGCGGAGCTCACGCACAAACCTAGACAGCTGGAGTACTCCAAAAAAGATAAGACCTGATGGCTAAAGTGTGACTGCAAGAATCATTCAATTGAACCATTCAAATGTCCGTAAGATTGTATGACGATTTACCAGTTTGTTGGAACCGGAGAGGTTCAGAAAGTGTCCTTACTGCAATCCCCTACACAGAAAACTCTGTGCTCAGGTGCCGTTTAGCGATAATAATTGCACCGCTTCCGATCGATGGCGCTCCACTTACTTTTCCTTGCGGAGCAGGCTTCCGACCCGTTCTCACAGCGTCCCACGTGACCAGCTGGATGGTAATTTGCTGGTTGATGACGTAGGCGCTTGGAGCCGTCGGGTTGACGGAAGCTGATGCAGCTAAGTTCGTAGTTGCTTGAGCCCGTCGGATTAGCGGAAGTTGATACAGCAGAGTTTACTTGGTACTATTCGGCAAAGTTGAATATATCAACATAGGTTTGGACCACCTTATCAGTGGTTAGCAGATGGAATCTTTTGAAGTGGTATAGGACTTCTTCCGGTAATTGAAAAAAAGTTATTTCCTTGCAAATTTATAGAAAACCGCACCAGTAGCCAGGTCTAATCCACACTAGACGCGTTTTGGAACAGAGTTCCTTCCTCAGTAGGTGAATGTGGAATGCTGAAGCATTCCACATTCACCTACTGAGGAAGGAACTACAAAAGATTCCATCTGCTAACCACTTCAAAAGATTCCATCTGCAAATTACCATCCAGCTGGTCACGTGGGACGCTGTGAGAACGGTTCGGAAGCCTGCTCCGCAAGGAAAAGTAAGTGGAGCGCTATCGATCGGAAGCGGTGCAATTATTATCGCTAAACGGCACCTGAGCACAGAGTTTTCTGTGTAGGAGATTGCAGTAAGGACACTTTCTGAACCTCTCCGGTTCCAACAAACTGAAGCATTCCACATTCACCTACTGAGGAAGGAACTCTGTTCCGAAACGCGTCTAGTGTGGATTAGACCTGGCTACTGGTGCGGTTTTCTATAAATTTGCAAGAAAAGAACTTTTTTCAATTACCGGAAGAAGTCCTATACCACTTCAAAAGATTCCATCTGCTAACCACTGATAAGGTGGTCCAAACCTATGTTGATATATTCAACTTTGCCGAATAGTACCAAGTAAACTCTGCTGTATCAACTTCCGCTAATCCGACGGGCTCAAGCAACTACGAACTTAGCTGCATCAGCTTCCGTCAACCCGACGGCTCCAAGCGCCTACGTCATCAACCAGCAAATTACCATCCAGCTGGTCACGTGGGACGCTGTGAGAACGGGTCGGAAGCCTGCTCCACAAGGAAAAGTAAGTGGAGCGCCATCGATCGGAAGCGGTGCAATTATTATCGCTAAACGGCACCTGAGCACAGAGTTTTCTGTGTAGGAGATTGCAGTAAGGACACTTTCTGAACCTCTCCGGTTCCAACAAACTGAAGCATTCCACATTCACCTACTGAGGAAGGAACTCTGTTCCGAAACGCGTCTAGTGTGGATTAGACCTGGCTACTGGTGCGGTTTTCTATAAATTTGCAAGAAAATAACTTTTTTTAATTACCGGAAGAAGTCCTATACCACTTCAAAAGATTCCATCTGCTAACCACTGATAAGGTGGTCCAAACCTATGTTGATATATTCAACTTTGCTGAATAGTACCAAGTAAACTCTGCTGTATCAACTTCCGCTAATCCGACGGACTCAAGCAACTACGAACTTAGCTGCATCAGCTTCCGTCAACCCGACGGCTCCAAGCGCCTACGTCATCAACCAGCAAATTACCATCCAGCTGGTCACGTGGGACGCTGTGAGAACGGGTCGGAAGCCTGCTCCACAAGGAAAAGTAAGTGGAGCGCCATCGATCGGAAGCGGTGCAATTATTATCGCTAAACGGCACCTGAGCACAGAGTTTTCTGTGTAGGAGATTGCAGTAAGGACACTTTCTGAACCTCTCCGGTTCCAACAAACTGAAGCATTCCACATTCACCTACTGAGGAAGGAACTCTGTTCCGAAACGCGTCTAGTGTGGATTAGACCTGGCTACTGGTGCGGTTTTCTATAAATTTGCAAGAAAAGAACTTTTTTCAATTACCGGAAGAAGTCATATACCACTTCAAAAGATTCCATCTGCTAACCACTGATAAGGTGGTCCAAACCTATGTTGATATATTCAACTTTGCCGAATAGTACCAAGTAAACTCTGCTGTATCAACTTCCGCTAATCCGACGGGCTCAAGCAACTACGAACTTAGCTGCATCAGCTTCCGTCAACCCGACGGCTCCAAGCGCCTACGTCATCAACCAGCAAATTACCATCCAGCTGGTCACGTGGGACGCTGTGAGAACGGGTCGGAAGGCCTGCTCCGCAAGGAAAAGTAAGTGGAGCGCCATCGATCGGAAGCGGTGCAATTATTATCGCTAAATGGCACCTGAGCACAGAGTTTTCTGTGTAGGAGATTGCAGTAAGGACACTTTCTGAACCTCTCCGGTTCCAACAAACTGAAGCATTCCACATTCACCTACTGAGGAAGGAACTCTGTTCCGAAACGCGTCTAGTGTGGATTAGACCTGGCTACTGGTGCGGTTTTCTATAAATTTGCAAGAAAATAACTTTTTTCAATTACCAGAAGAAGTCCTATACCACTTCAAAAGATTCCATCTGCTAACCACTGATAAGGTGGTCCAAACCTATGTTGATATATTCAACTTTGCCGAATAGTACCAAGTAAACTCTGCTGTATCAACTTCCGCTAATCCGACGGGCTCAAGCAACTACGAACTTAGCTGCATCAGCTTCCGTCAACCCGACGGCTCCAAGCGCCTACGTCATCAACCAGCAAATTACCATCCAGCTGGTCACGTGGGACGCTGTGAGAACGGGTCGGAAGCCTGCTCCGCAAGGAAAAGTAAGTGGAGCGCCATCGATCGGAAGCGGTGCAATTATTATCGCTAAATGGCACCTGAGCACAGAGTTTTCTGTGTAGGAGATTGCAGTAAGGACACTTTCTGAACCTCTCCGGTTCCAACAAACTGGTAAATCGTCATACAATCTTACGGACATTTAAATGGTTCAATTGAATGATTCTTGCAGTCACACTTTAGTCTTATCTTTTTTGGAGTACTCCAGCTGTCTAGGTTTGTGCGTGAGCTCCGCACTTTATATACCTATACAATATACCTATGTATTTATGCTGATATGTCGACACTAAGTTAGTTCTTGTTTTATATCTAGTGGATTAATACATTTTATATGCAAAAATACTGTGAGCCAGCCTATATTATTATTGATTTATTCCTTTCTTCTCAGCTGGTAACTGAAAGGCTGAGCTCCAGTAGTTTGCTGGTGGAGCCTTTCTAAATATATAACAATAGTATCAGAATACTGTCAGGCGGCTTAGTGGCCAATGTGAAAACTACAAGGATTATATTAGCAAAAAAAAACCTTGGTGATGTTGTCTTGCTAAACAGTTCCTTTTCCTATCTTTGCTATAATGTACAGCCTAAACCAGCCTATACTAGTCTGAACAGTTTGTTTTATTCTAGTGGGACTTCTCACTGAATGGCTGACAGCCTTCCCCATGTAAGGGAGCATATATAGCTAACGGTCAGTCAATGAGTGGAACTGCTTACTGTTATTTTAAAGGGCATCTGTCAGCAGATTTGTACCTATGACACTGGCTGACCTGTTGGATGTGCACTTGGCAGCTGAAGACATCTGTGTTGGTCCCATGTTCATATTTGGCCTCATTGCTGAATAAAGGATGTTTTAATATATGCAAATGAGCCTCTAGGAGAAATGGGGGCGTTGCTATTACTCCTGGTGGCTTTTGCTTTCTTTCTTCAGCAGCTGCACCCTCTCCACTTTTATTGACATGGCCAGGCAGTTTAAATGTGATTACACATGCCTGGCCCTATCAATCGAAGTTCAAAGGGCGTGGCAGTTGCAGAGAGAGCAGAGCCTCTAGGTGTAATGGCAACGCCCCCGTTGCTCCAAGAGGTTTATTTACATACAGTACAGACCAAAAGTTTGGACACACCTTCTCATTCAAAGAGTTTTCTTTATTTTCATGACTATGAAGGCATCAAAACTATGAATTAACACATGTGGAATTATATACATAACAAACAAGTGTGAAACAACTGAAAATATGTCATATTCTAGGTTCTTCAAAGTAGCCACCTTTTGCTTTGATTACTGCTTTGCACACTCTTGGCATTCTCTTGATGAGCTTCAAGAGGTAGTCCCCTGAAATGGTTTTCACTTCACAGGTGTTATGTATATAATTCCACATTTGTTAATTCATAGTTTTGATGCCTTCAGTGTGAATCTACAATTTTCATAGTCATGAAAATAAAGAAAACTCTTTGAATGAGGAGGTGTGTCCAAACTTTTGGTCTGTACTGTATATTAAATCATCACTTTTCTCAGCAATGAGGCCAAATATGAACATGGGACCAACACAGATGCCTTCAGCTGCCAAGTGCACATGCAACAGGTCAGCCAGTTTATTAGCTACAAATCTGTTGACAGATGTCCTTTAAGCCCAAAATCAACAGGGATCTAAATCTATATTTTACATCAATCTACCTAGCCCCTCCTGCTCTATAACAAGCTGCCTGCATATCGGACCACATCTTGACAAATCTATTGCACTCGTTCACCAATTTCTAACAGAGTATATTGAAATAACCACAAGCAACCTGCAAGTGGATTTTTATAGAGTCCAATTGTGTGCTCGGATAGTTAGTAGTAGAATTACAATGAAATGCAAGTAAATGTTGATTCCAAAGTTATTTTTAGAGGTTAATGCTGACAATAGATTTAGCTACACAAGATGTTCTGCTACATTTCCTTTGGTAAATAATCCCTCGTTTCTGCTAACATTTGCTTTGAGCAGGTTCCCACAGCAATGATGTAAGCTATAAGACAACTAAATTGTTAGTAAGAACATATCAGCAGGCTTCAGCTTTTGTCTCAATTTCACACTGTTGTATCATGTAAGTTATAGACAAATCTAGGGCAACATAGTTATCTAAAAGTCTCTAATATTCAACGCTGAAATGTTTTCCTGTTAACGTGCCTACATAACTAATATTTCCCCATTGTACTTTCATGTTTGTTTATGTATTTGTAGTTCCTGTTTCAATGCCGTATATATTTACTCAGTAAGGACGTCAACCTTCTTCGAGGATGTATGCTACCCTTACAGACCTGTATACCACCTGTTTCAAGCAGTTACACATTTGTCATCTCAGCAAGTACAATAAAACCTCTCTTTTATGGTTATGATGACAATGGTTGTTTGACATCCTGTTCACAATTCTCTCTAGCATGTAATACTTGAAAATATGTAATCGGTCTGTTACCTTTTGGGGGAATTCCAGCAAAAACTCTAGTACATTGTTTGTAGAACAGAACATATAGTAAGCTCAAGGAGTACACTTGGTCCATTTCATGTTGTGATCTGTGCTCCAGTGAATGCTCACTATATAAAAGCTTGGAAATACAACTGCTTGGATCAGTGGTGGAACTATCACCGTAGCAGCCATAGAAGCTGCTACAGGTCCTGCAGTAAATCCCAATACAGCTAGAACAGAGAGTGCAAAATAGTAAGGAACCATACGAGCAGGGGTGAAAGAAGTGGTTAAAAGCTTCTCACCTCCTCCTGTTGTGCTAGGGACACAACATCGAAACCAGCATGTAAAATTCAAATGTTCCAGAATGCAGCCAGGGACTCCCTCCAGATGCCAGTGACTAGGGATGAGTGAACTTGAAGTTTTCAAGTTCGGGTTCGGGTTGTGGCTGAATTCAACCACAACCCAAACCTGAATTAAAAACTTCAAGTTCGCTCATCCCTACTAGTGATGGCAGTTTGGACAATGAAGAACCGAAGAGAATGGGTGGGAGCTTCAAAGCAGCGCAGACCAGGTAAGTAGTCGTTATTTTTCAAAGGGTGGATTTTATTTTTTGCACAGGTTATTATAGCAACAATTTTTGAAGCTGTACTGACCCCTTCATCAGGCAGATACAACATATCATATCTTCTAACTGCCTGATGAAGGGGCTAGTACTCCCTTGAAACATGTTGCTATTGCAACCTGTACAAAAACTACCCCTTGAAGGATAACAACTACTTCCCTGATTTGTGCTCCAGACTGAAGCTCCAGTCTCTTCCCTTCTGTTCTTCATGGGACCTACAGTGGCATGGTAGCCCAGCCCGTTAGCCTGGGCCATAATGGATGACAGACACATCAGCTGAACATGGACCTGAAATTCAGGCCTGAGTCTGACTGCTGTGTCTATTATCCACGAGAGCCACACCTCATTCCCCAGGTGTTCTCTCCTCAGCAGGCATAATGACGTCACTGCTGGGTAGAAGAGCACATGGGCTGAGGATCGTTCCCTAGTCTGTGTGCCCAGCAGGCAGGATGATGTTAGTTAATCGACCCGGCTGGCGAGAACAGGGCTAGGTGAGTGTTACTTTTTTATTTTATTAACACTACAGGAGCAGCACTACTTTAAGGGGGACACTAAGGGGGTGGCACTACTGTAAGGAGGCACAAAGGGGCAGCACCATTGTAAGGGGGCAATAAGGGGGTAAAAATTATTTGTGGGGCAACTAAGGGGGCATAACTACTGTGTGGGAGCACTAAGAAGCATGACTACTGTGAAGGGGGGTACTAACGTGTAATGACTACTGTTTGGGACACTAAGGGGGCATATAGGGCCCCGGTGGCATAATGTAAAGTAGAGATTGAATCAGAGTGAACAGGAGAGTGAAGACCCCCGCCAATCAGCTGTGCGAGAAAGCAGTGCTCGCAGTAGCGCCACAGCCTTCTTGCTACTTTCCCTAGGTCGAGTGATGACATCGAAGTGAATGGAGCTGAGATGCAATACCATGCACAGCTGCTATACAGTATGGTGTTGTGCTTGGTGACCACAGAGAAGGCTGTGTTGCTCACAGGAGCATCAATGTCTTCTCAGACAGCTGAACAGTAGGGGTCCCGGGTGTTGGACCCCCTCCAATCAGATACTGATGACCTATCCAGAGGATAAGTCACCAGTATTTAAATATCAGAAAACCCTTTTAAGGTCCCTTTACATAGGCTAACTAGCAGACATAAAAGTTTATAGAAATGCTCGTTCCTGATAATTTCACTGTCTGAAGCTACTAAAAATTACCCAATGCAAATGCTTGATTGGAAGCATAAGCTTTTCTTAAATTACATAAGAGATAAAGTTAGATGGTGTGAAATTGAGCTTATTGGCTCAAGATCCAGTTTTCTAAGACTACGTCCACGTCTGTGCCCTTAATTCCAGTATGCAGCAGTATATTGTCCTGCAGAATGCTGGTAATCATACAAGACACACATTACAGTGACTGAATATTGGTAATTCTGGTATTCTGTACTTTTGCAGGCACAGAATACCGAATTACCAATGAGGACATGGCGTAAGAGCGTTAAAGTCACATGATACTTGGATAGCTATTCTGGCCTTATACAATTAACTGCCTTTTTTATTTTCTCAAAAAGGTTGTCTGGGAGGGTAAAAAGTTTAGCTAAAAATAAAAAAATTCTCAAGCCTTTTAATTCTTCCATGTTGTGCCATGATAAATATTCACTTGAACAGGTCAAAGCTGCAATACCCTGCACAGCCACTTGTATGTGCTGAGTGTACGGGGCACTATAATCAATGAAGAGGTGCAGCTTTCAGATCCTTTCAAACAATTGATTGTTGGGGTGCAAGGGGCAGAACCCTCACCAATCTAATATTGATGGCCTATCCTGCCAATAGATCATCATTATTAAAATCCAGGAAAAAAGGCTGAAGAATATGACAGCTCTTTATGGTAATACTTAAAATAGCTGTTAGGGGAGAAGGGTTTGTGCCAATTTTGAATTCCACTATGTCAGAGGGTATATTACACACCCATCCTGCATCATGTAGACTGGTTGCTATTACCAAACTGACTGCATCAGCAACAGTTGGCATAAGATGTTTCTTCCATCTAGTGATCAAACTATCTGACATTAAAGTTTTATCCAACTCCAAGCAGCAAATCCAGTATAATAAAATAAAATAAAATAAAAATGCTTTTACTTCCTCCAGTACTTGAGGTTTTTTAGAGACTTTTACCTGGCAATAGAAAATGTGACCGTTCAGACCATAACAACAGAATAACATTCATATAACTTGGAAGTGTATTTGTGAAAAAACTGTTCCAAACAGATAATAATCATGGCTACTCTATGGAAATTAATCTAATTAGGTTCAGTCTGAAAGATAACGTAACTATTGTACTGACCTAATCTGAAAGGAATGAAAACTATTTAGGACACTTAGTTATAGGCTGGATTCATACGAGACAAGTAGAGGCTAAATGAAGATGGCTTCTTATGTGTGTACAGTATGTACCATGAATCAGAATTGCATAAGAATGTTGACACAGGAATGTTGGAAAGCTACAAAGTCTTCAAATAATCATGGTGAGTGTAAGAGTGCGTTGTGTCCAGAATCTGGTATCTGCAAGCGGACTACCACGCTGCACCCGTATGGACACCCCTAATGTACTTTCATTAAGGGGTTTGCCACTTTTTGGATACTGTTGAGCAATGTGTATGTTAGGCTACTTTCACACCAGCGTTTTTGCTGGATCCGTCATGATAATACAACCGTCTGCATCTGAACGGATCCGCTTGTACTATCTTTAACATAGCCATGACAGATGCGTCTTTAAAACCATTGTAAGTCAATAGGGGACAGATCCGTTTTATTTTGTGTCAGAGAAAACGGATCCGTCTCCACTGACTTACATTGTGAGTCATGACGGATCCGTCTTGCTCTGCATCCTAGGACGCACTCAAAAACGCTGATTGCAGAGCTTTAGTGTGCGTTATGGGAACGCAATGAAATGGAAAGGAATGCATTCTGGTGAATTCAGTTTCGTTCCGTTCAGTTTTGTCCCCATTGACAATGAATGGGGACAAAACGGAAGCGTTTTCCTCCGCTATTGAGACCCTATGACAGATTTCAATAGCGGAAAGGGAAAGCGCTGGTGTGAAAGTAGCCTAAGATGACTATATGGCACTTGCTAATTTAGCACCGGCACTAAACGCTCAACATTGCAAGTGCAGATGGCAAAGGTGGTGTATTTGAGTGTAGAAAGCTTAGTGACGTGTCTACAGTTATTTTTGCCTGGCCACATAACTGTCCATCAGCGTCCATCTTATGGACAGGACCTCTAGGTGGACAGCACAGCAAGTGGCAGAGAATATCAACAAAGGCTATATTAGAAAGTGTCATATAGTCACCTTTCATACACACTGTTCAAAAGTAGCCAGAAAGTGGCCAACCCCTTTAACTAAAATGCTCCTAGCGCAAGCATGATCAGTCCAAACCACATCATCAGACTTTATAGCATGCATGCCATCAGCAAACTGTACACAATCGTAATCCTATAGGCCCACAGTGATGGCTAACCTCTGGCACTCCAGCTGTGGTAAAAGTACGACTCCCAGCGGTATTTGTCTGAAACACAGCAGAAAGTAGCCAGATCAACACCTGATCCCATTATAGTACATGTGGATCCAGCATTGAAAGGTAAAATCCGGCAATGTGGGATCCGGTTTGGCTTGCTGTTCCCTGCCAGAACAGCCTGCAGGATCTAGCAACTTTAACTGTGAATGTACCCTAAAGTTAAATGTCAAACTCCCAGGTTGTAGGTTAAATCTAGCCTTCATATTCTTGCAGCGTCCCACTAGTTTATGTGGGAACTGCAAAAGTGTTTTGTTATCATCTGTATATCATGCTGTATTGCATCATCCTGTAATATTCCTATTTACCAGGCTGTCAGGTGCACTACATACATCCACCACTAGATGGGGGTAGCACCACAGTATAAATAGAGTAGGTCAGGCCTAGTTAGGGGAGATTGTGGGTTCACTCTAAGGAGATGGAGTGAGGAGCTACAGGGGGAAGGAGAGGTTCCCTCTCCTCCCAGCTCTCTGGAGCTTAAAGGCCCAGAGAAGCCATCATACACCTTAGGATCTAAACCAGGAAGACAGGTGGAGGGAAGTCTACCCTTATTCGTCAAGAGCAACAAGTGGATTTCTGTTATTTAGACAAAGGAACTACAAAGCCATTGTTATAGGCTCTAGGCGCCTTTGTAATTTGTTGAAGGACTTAATAGCTTCAGGCAGCCTCACCGTTATTCAAAAGACAGATAAGGATTCTGTCATATCACTTGTGTGGAAGCTCAGGATTGGGACTACCTCAACTAAGACTGAAGCAAGGTCAAGAGCTGTTTTCTCAGTGAGTACATAACTTATCACCCTTGCCTGACACAGTATCATCAGCACAGCCTGTTACTAGGATTTATCACATCCTACTTGCATGTGTATCAGAGACTGTTTTATTGCTGGATGTAAACTGTTACCAAGAACCTGGTTAAAGTAAAGTTTACAGTTGGATTCAAACCTGCCTTATTCTTCCAACTCCACATCACTATTACACTCAACCTCTTGCACCATAAAGGTGCTGGCATCATGACATTATTCAAACCAGGGGCTCAGCCGCCCAGGCACTCAACAACTAGTCACCATCAAGGGCACCTCAATCACCACCTGGCCGGTGTCCCCTGTAACCGAGTGTGCCCCGGAGAATCCTGTGCTGTTCTCCCCTTCACTGCTGGCCCAGGGAGGCGTCTGCTAAACCGTGAGTAACCGATGAACTGTATGTACATTCCGGCCCACCGTGCACCTCATGCGTTCTACCCCTGTGGACTGGCACGTTGCACTCTTCTGGCCTATTCTTCCATCCAGACTATTCACTAGACTGTGCTAACATTGCTAACATTGCGGGGTGCCGATGGGAGTCTAAGGGAGTCTGTTCCCTCTGTAACCACTTACATGCTGCAGGCGCTATTGCCTGCGGCATGTAACAGGTTAAGCAGTCCAGATCAGTGCTCCTGCCAATCTTATGTTATGTTACAGCCATGCCCCCACTCTCTGCTGCACAGGAGACCTGCAGCGCTTAGACTGGGTCACCGTAAAAAGGTAGAGGCCCAGGCTAAAGCCCCTTAGTGACCGCTGTAAAAAAGCATATTGGTGGTCACTAAGGGGTTAAGGCACCAATATGGGGTACATATAATCATTGATTAACTTTTAGTTACAGCAATACTATCATTGTCTTTTAACATTACAGATTTTGTGATGTTTACTTTGTAGCATAAATAACATGATAATTTTACCATCTGGGTCAGTCCGATACCAAATATATGTAGTTTTTAATAAGTGTTACTATTTTTGTACAATAAAAATCCTTTTCTTTATTTTTTATGTTTCATTCCATTTTTCTCTCTATGGAGCTGAGTGCGGGCTTCATTTTTGTGGGCCGACTTGTAATTTTCATTGGTATCATTTTGGTGCATATGTGATATAATTGATTACTTTTTATTCCATCCTTTCGGTGTCAAATAGGCAAAAAAAGAGAAAAATTGTACAATTTTTTGGTGATTGTTTCCACCATGTAAGATAAATTACATACTGATTGTATATGTGGGTCATTACGGATTTGGCAATACCAAATATGTGGAGGGGATTGTATTTTGCAATTTTTTTAAATTGAAAAGCAGTTGTATTTTTTAACATGTAAGTTTTTTTTTTTACTATAACTTTATTTCATTCTTATTTTTACCACTTATTAGTCTAGCAAGGAGATTTTGACGTACGATCCTTCGATCGCTCACATAGTACACTGTACTAACTATTTAAGAAATTGAGAGGCACTCTTATCAGGCTACTCTTCTGGCACAGTTAGATAGGCAAACACTGCAGGCAGGCCTAGGGGACTGCATTAGGCCACCCAGCTGCTGAATGGATATATCGGCACCCTGCTTTCTCATTCACGCTGACAGAGAGAACCCTCTCCCTCTGAAACCATTTATATGCCGCAGTCACAATTGACTGTGGCATCTAAGAGGCTAAATGTCTGGGATCGGCACTTGGCCATTAGAGCAGTAACCCAGCTGTCATGCGAAAGCCTACCTCCTGCTCTCTGTTACATTCTTTGAAATAATGTTCTCAGAAGAATTGTTATTAAACATGTATGGCTAGTTGGAGAGAATGTAACAGCCAATATGGTCTAAAATCTGTATGGCTACATCTGTGAAGCAAACATTTACCAATCGTTCATCACTGGTTGGTCAACCTATTTCTATCTAATATGTGTATGGCCGCCTTAACACTTCTGTTATATTGCCTTTGAAGGAAAGCGGAAGTTTGACTGTCAAGGCCAGGACTATTAACACTAGTGTGTTCTATTGAAGAAGAGATGTCAGAATACAGCTATTCAGCCCTAACGAGTGTTGAGCGAATCTAAATCCACTTCGATCCGAATTTCAGGATAAATTATATTCGCTGCAAAGTCGAATTTCCTCGTGCTTCATGGTAACTAATCGATTTAACCTGAAATAGTGCAAAAATACAGTGGGATGCGAAGGTTTGGGCAACCTTGTTAATCGTCATGATTTTCCTGTATAAATCGTTGGTTGTTACGATAATAAATGTCAGCTAAATATATCATATAGGAGACACACACAGTGATATTTGAGAAGTGAAATGAAGTTTATTGGATTTACAGAAAGTGTGCTATAATTGTTTAAACAAAATTAGGCAGGTGAATAAATTTGGGCACCACAAAAAAAAAATGAAATCAATATTTAGTAGATCCTCCTTTTGCAGAAATTACAGCCTCTAAACGCTTCCTGTAGGTTCCAATGAGAGACTGGATTCTGGTTGAAGGTATTTTGGACCATTCATCTTTACAAAACATCTTTAGTTCATTCAGGTTTGATGGCTTCCGAGCATGGACAGCTCTCTTTAAGTCACACCACAGATTTTCAATTATATTCAGGTCTGGGGACTGAGATGGCCATTCCAGAACGTTGCACTTGTTCCTCTGCATAAATGCCTTAGTGGATTTTGAGCAGTGTTTAGGGTCGTTGTCTTGTTGAAAGATCCAGCCCCGGCGCAGCTTCAGCTTTGTCACTGATTCCTGGACATTGGTCTCCAGAATCTGCTGATACTGAGTGGAATACATGCGTCCCTCAACTTTGACAAGATTCCCAGTCCCTGCACTGGCCACACAGCCCCACAGCATGATGGAACCACCACCATATTTTACTGTAGGTAGCAGGTGTTTTTCTTGGAATGCTGTGTTCTTTTTCCTCCATGCATAACGCCCCTTGTTATGGCCAAATAACTCAATTTTAGTTTCATCAGTCCACAGCACCTTATTTCAAAATGAAGCTGGCTTGTCCAAATGTGCTTTAGCCCACCTCAAGCGGCACTTTTTGTGCTGTGGGCGGAGAAAAGGCTTCCTCTGCATCACTCTTGCATACAGCATCTCCTTGTGTAAAGTGCGCCGAATGGTTGATCGATGCACAGTGACTCCATCTGCAGCAAGATGATGTTGTAGGTCTTTGGTGCTGGTCTGTGGGTTGACTCTGACTGTTCTCACCATTCGTCGCTTCTGTCTATCCGAGATTTTTCATGGTCTGCCACTTCGAATCTTAACTTGAACTGAGCCTGTGGTCTTCCATTTCCTCAATATGTTCCTAACTGTGGAAACAGACAGCTGAAATCTCTGAGACAGCTTTCTGTATCCTTCCCCTAAACCATGATGGTGAACAATCTTTGTCTTCAGGTCATTTGAGAGTTGTTTTGAGACCCCCATGTTGCTACTCTTCAGAGAAAATTAAAAGAGGAGGGAAACTTACAATTGACCCCCTTAAATACTCTTTCTCATAATTGGATTCACCTGTGTATGTAGGTCAGGGGTCACTGAGCTTACCAAGCCAATTTGAGTTCCAATAATTAGTTCTAAAGGTTTTGGAATCAATAAAATGCCAACCAACGATTTATACAGGAAAATCATGACGATTAACAAGGTTGCCCAAACTTTTGCATCCCACTGTACATACTTACCTGCTCCATTTGCTCGCGACGGGCCGAGCGCAGGATCTGAGGGGCACCAGGTTTCCCCACACATTACAGCTAATTATTGAGGATCTCAACATGGGGGCACTTTGTGATCTGCTTATGGTTAAGACACATTTCCAACAATAAAGATTGTTATCCATTAGGATAAATGAGAAATGACTGAATGTAACATTACAATACTTCACACAATTAGACAGCTGTTTAGATTTTAGGCAGGGGCAAAACAATTGCAGTTGCAGGGGATGTGACAATTACCGGGCCTGGAAAGATATTGGGCCTGCTCTTACCTCATTACCAGCATTGCTCTTACTTTACTCCCATGGATGGCACTACATTGGGGTCTCCAGTGCAGCACCATGTGAGTGAGGCAAGCAGGGCAAGAATAAAGGGATGGCACTAGGGGTTCCTGAACCAGGGCCTCCATCAGAACAGAGCAGCAAGTTTCAACTCAGCCTAAGGCCTCTTTCACACGAGCGAGTTTTCCGCGCGGGTGTAATGCGTGACGTGAACGCATTGCACCCGCACTGAATCCGGACCCATTCATTTCTATGGGGCTGTGCACACGATCGGTGATTTTCACGCATCACTTGTGCGTTGCGTGAAAATCGCAGCATGTTCTATATTCAGCGTTTTTTCACGCAACGCAGGCCCCATAGAAGTGAATGGGGCTGCGTGAAAATCGCAAGCAAGTGCGGATGCAGTGCGATTTTCACGCACGGTTGCTAGGAGACGATCGGGGTGGATACCCGATCATTATTATTTTCCCTTATAACATGATTATAAGGGAAAATAATAGCATTTTTAATACAGAATGCATAGTACAATATGGCTGGAGGTGTTAAAAAATAAAAATAATATAATATAACTCACTTTAATCCACTTGATCGCGCAGCCCGGCTTCTCTTCTGTCTTCTTCTTTGCTGTCCACAGGAAAAGGACCTTTGAGGAGGTCACTGCGCTCATCACATGGTCCGTCACATGATCCATCACCATGGTAAAAGATGTGATAAGCGCAGTGACGTCATCAAAGGTCCTATTCCTGTGCACAGCAAAGAAGAAGACAGAAGAGAAGCTGGGCTGCGCGATCAAGTGGATTAAGGTGAGTTATATTATTTTTTTTTTATTTTTAACCCCTCCAGCACTATTGTACTATGCATTCTGTATTAAGAATGCTATTATTTTCCCTTATAACCATGTTATAAGGGAAAATAATAAGATCTACACAACACCGATCCCAAACCCGAACTTCTGTGAAGAAGGGTATGATGGATCTCAATACCGGAAAATATTAAAGCTAGTGTGAAAATAGCCTAAGGGGGTTGCACATTGTCTTCAAAAAGCTCAAGCAGCATAACATCACTCCAGTATGCAGGGTGGGTAGGTCCAGGTCTGTAGACGCTGGGGGCCATCCAGTCCGGGGTAAACCTCTAAGCTCAACACCTACAATACCTTTACCTAGACTGCAACAAACCAGGTCAGAGAACTAGTGCTGTGCCTGATGATGTCACAGGCCTGTGCCTCATATGTACCCTGCATGTAACTAGGCTGTCCCTCGTGTGCTCTGTGCCTTATACCTCACTGACACTAATATTGGACTATGCTTCATGTCTATATTGTGCCTCATACCTCATCTATACATAATGTGCTTGTCCTGCTCTGGTGCCATGCTTCTAATATAAACTGTCCCATACAGTATACATAATTATAATGCCCAGTTGAGCTACACTCGGCTGTACAAGACCCCATGAACTTCACTTTACTGTGTGCTATTTCCAATATGCCATTATTAACATGTGTTGTGCCTCTAGTAGACAGTACCACATACTTTATATGTATAAAACCTCTTGTCTACTATGTTGACGGCAGTGGACTGACTGGTGGCAGCATTAATGCTAGGCTATGGACTGACTTCTGGCAGTATTTATACAAGGCTAGGGACTGACTGGCCTTTGACAGCATTTACACTAGACTGTGACTGACTGCAGCATTTAATCTAGATTGTGGACTGACTGACTGCAGATATACATTAGACTGTGGACTGACTAATTTATGGCAACATTGGAGACTGATTGACTGGTGGAAGCATTTACAATGTTGACTGACTGTAGAATTTACACTAGGCTGTGGACTGAATGACTGACTGCAGTATGTACACTAGACTGTGGAGTGACTGCAGCATTTACACTAAATTGCGTACCCACTGCAGCATTCACACTAAACTATGGACTGACTGCAGAATTTACACCAGACTGTGGACAGACTGCAGCATTTACACCAGACTGTGGACCGACTGCAGCATTCACACTAAACTATGGACTGACTGCAGCATTCACACCAGACTGTGGACTGACTGCAGCATTCACACAAAACTATGGACTGACTGCAGAATTTACACCAGACTGTGGACTGACTGCAGTATTTACACCAGACTGTGGACTGACTGCAGCATTTACACTAGACTGTGGACTGACTGCAGAATTTACACCAGACTGTGGACAGACTGAAGCATTTACACCAGACTATGGACTGACTGCAGCATTCACACTAAACTATGGACTGACTGCAGAATTTACACCAGACTGTGGACTGACTGCAGAATTTACACCAGACTGTGGACTGACTGCAGAATTTACACCACACTGTGGACTGACTGCAGCATTCACACTAAACTATGGACTGACTGCAGAATTTACACCAGACTGTGGACAGACTGCAGCATTTACACTAAACTATGGACTGACTGCAGCATTCACATTAAACTATGGACTGATTGCAGAATTTACACCAGACTGTGGACTGACTGCAGTATTCACACTAAACTATGGACTGACTGCAGAATTTACACCAGACTGTGGACTGACTGCAGAATTTACACCAGACTGTGGACTGACTGCAGCATTCACACTAAACTATGGACTGACTGCAGCATTCACACCAGACTGTGGACTGACTGCAGCATTCACACTAAACTATGGACTGACTGCAGTATTTACACCAGACTGTGGACTGACTGCAGATTTTACACCAGACTGTGGACTGACTGCAGAATTTACACCAGACTGTGGACTGACTGCAGCATTCACACTAAACTATGGACTGACTGCAGCATTCACACCAGACTGTCAACTGACTGCAGCATTCACACTAAACTATGGACTGACTGCAGAATTTACACCAGACTGTGGACTGACTGCAGAATTTACACCAGACTGTGGACTGACTGCAGAATTTACACCAGACTGTGGACTGACTGCAGAATTTACACCAGACTGTGGACTGACTGCAGAATTTACACCAGACTGTGGACTGACTGCAGCATTTACACCAGACTGTAGACTGACTGCAGAATTTACACCAGACTGTGGACAGACTGAAGCATTTACACCAGACTGTGGACTGACTGCAGCATTCACACTAAACTATGGACTGACTGCAGCATTCACACCAGACTGTGGACTGACTGCAGCATTCACACTAAACTATGGACTGACTGCAGAATTTACACCAGACTGTGGACTGACTGCAGATTTTACACCAGACTGTGGACTGACTGCAGAATTTACACCAGACTGTGGACTGACTGCAGCAATCACACTAAACTATGGACTGACTGCAGCATTCACACCAGACTGTCAACTGACTGCAGCATTCACACTAAACTATGGACTGACTGCAGAATTTACACCAGACTGTGGACTGACTGCAGAATTTACACCAGACTGTGGACTGACTGCAGAATTTACACCAGACTGTGGACTGACTGCAGAATTTACACCAGACTGTGGACTGACTGCAGAATTTACACCAGACTGTGGACTGACTGCAGAATTTACACCAGACTGTGGACAGACTGAAGCATTTACACCAGACTGTGGACTGACTGCAGCATTCACACTAAACTATGGACTGACTGCAGCATTCACACCAGACTGTGGACTGACTGCAGCATTCACACTAAACTATGGACTGACTGCAGTATTTACACCAGACTGTGGACTGACTGCAGATTTTACACCAGACTGTGGACTGACTGCAGAATTTACACCAGACTGTGGACTGACTGCAGCATTCACACTAAACTATGGACTGACTGCAGCATTCACACCAGACTGTCAACTGACTGCAGCATTCACACTAAACTATGGACTGACTGCAGAATTTACACCAGACTGTGGACTGACTGCAGAATTTACACCAGACTGTGGACTGACTGCAGAATTTACACCAGACTGTGGACTGACTGCAGAATTTACACCAGACTGTGGACTGACTGCAGATTTTACACCAGACTGTGGACTGACTGCAGAATTTACACCAGACTGTGGACTGACTGCAGCATTCACACTAAACTATGGACTGACTGCAGCATTCACACCAGACTGTCAACTGACTGCAGCATTCACACTAAACTATGGACTGACTGCAGAATTTACACCAGACTGTGGACTGACTGCAGAATTTACACCAGACTGTGGACTGACTGCAGAATTTACACCAGACTGTGGACTGACTGCAGAATTTACACCAGACTGTGGACTGACTGCAGAATTTACACCAGACTGTGGACTGACTGCAGCATTTACACCAGACTGTAGACTGACTGCAGAATTTACACCAGACTGTGGACAGACTGAAGCATTTACACCAGACTGTGGACTGACTGCAGCATTCACACTAAACTATGGACTGACTGCAGCATTCACACCAGACTGTGGACTGACTGCAGCATTCACACTAAACTATGGACTGACTGCAGTATTTACACCAGACTGTGGACTGACTGCAGATTTTACACCAGACTGTGGACTGACTGCAGAATTTACACCAGACTGTGGACTGACTGCAGCATTCACACTAAACTATGGACTGACTGCAGCATTCACACCAGACTGTCAACTGACTGCAGCATTCACACTAAACTATGGACTGACTGCAGAATTTACACCAGACTGTGGACTGACTGCAGAATTTACACCAGACTGTGGACTGACTGCAGAATTTACACCAGACTGTGGACTGACTGCAGAATTTACACCAGACTGTGGACTGACTGCAGAATTTACACCAGACTGTGGACTGACTGCAGCATTTACACCAGACTGTAGACTGACTGCAGAATTTACACCAGACTGTGGACAGACTGAAGCATTTACACCAGACTGTGGACTGACTGCAGCATTCACACTAAACTATGGACTGACTGCAGCATTCACACCAGACTGTGGACTGACTGCAGCATTCACACTAAACTATGGACTGACTGCAGAATTTACACCAGACTGTGGACTGACTGCAGATTTTACACCAGACTGTGGACTGACTGCAGAATTTACACCAGACTGTGGACTGACTGCAGCAATCACACTAAACTATGGACTGACTGCAGCATTCACACCAGACTGTCAACTGACTGCAGCATTCACACTAAACTATGGACTGACTGCAGAATTTACACCAGACTGTGGACTGACTGCAGAATTTACACCAGACTGTGGACTGACTGCAGAATTTACACCAGACTGTGGACTGACTGCAGAATTTACACCAGACTGTGGACTGACTGCAGAATTTACACAGCTCATAGATTTAAAATTTGAAGGTTGAGATTTTATATTCAACATATGGCAATTCATTTGTGTTACGTTTCGGCACGTAGGCCTTCCTCAGACACTATGCTGCAGGTGTGGAAGAGGAAAAACATGTGAGGGAAATGGCATCTCACAATATGTTTACACATATTATGAACACTGCGTCTTCCATTCTGTTCCATTCCTCTTCCATACCTGCGGCATAGTGTCTGAGGAAGGCCTGCGTGCCGAAACGTAACACACATAAATTGCCATATGTTGAATAAAAAATCTCAACCTTCAAAATTTAAATCTATAAGCTGTGGTTGTATCTATTACTGAAGATGGGGTTGGAACCCTACCTACAGCAACTTCACGGTGTGGGAAAAAGATTTGTTGCAGAATTTACACTGCAGTGCGGACTAACTGAAGGATTTACACTAGACTGTGGACTGTCTGACTGCAGCATTTACACTAGACTGTGGACTGTCTGACGGCAGCATTTACACTAGACTGTGGAGTGACTGCAGCATTTACACTAGACTGTGATCTGACTGCAGCATTTACACTAGACTGTGGACTGTCTGACGGCAGCATTTACACTAGACTGTGGACTGAATGACTGCAGCATTTACACTAGACTGTGGACTGAATGACTGCAGCATTTACACTAGACTGTGGACTGAATGACTGCAGCATTTACACTAGACTGTGGACTGAATGACTGCAGCATTTACACTAGACTGTGGACTGAATGACTGCAGCATTTACACTAGACTGTGGAGTGACTGCAGCATTTACACTGCAGTCAGTTTAATGTGGACTGACTGACTGCGGTATTTACACTGGACAGTGGAGTGACTGTAGATTTACACTAGACTGTGGACTGAATGACTGCAGCATTTACACTAGACTGTGATCTGACTGCAGCATTTACACTAGACTGTGGACTGACTGCAGCATTTACACTAGACTGTGGACTGACTGACTGCAGCATTTACACTAGACTGTGGACTGACTGCAGCATTTACACTGCAGTCAGTTTAATGTGGACTGACTGACTGCGGTATTTACACTGGACAGTGGAGTGACTGTAGATTTACATTAGACTGTGGACTGTCTGACTGCAGCATTTACATTAGACTGTGGACTGACTGACTGCAGCATTTACACTAGACTGTGGACTGACTGCAGCATTTACACTGCAGTCAGTTTAATGTGGACTGACTGACTGCGGTATTTACACTGGACAGTGGAGTGACTGTAGATTTACATTAGACTGTGGACTGACTCATTTATGGCAACATTGGAGACTGATTTTAATGGTGGCAGCATTTACAATGTGGTAAAATATAAAAATAAATAAAACTGGATCGCACATCCTCAATACTATGCTTTTATCTAACTGCTTCTCAGCATAATTAACATTTCTTCTCAGCGCAATTTATCGTATACCTACCCCTATGCTGCATGCTGTACATGAGGCATTAGTATCCAATTTGATCAAAAAGCATAGGCCCACTCACCGCGACAAGGTTGCCTCTTTGAATGGGACCCTATTCTAAATTTGGCGCACCGCCGCCCAGCGACCACCGACGCGGCAGCACCGCCCCAGCAGTCAGCGGGACCCAGCAGTCAAACAGTGCCCCCGCTGTCTGGCAAAACCACCCTGGCACTGGGCCCCATCAGTACAGCACCAAAGCAAAAATGGCCATCGTGCAGTACTGCTGTTTGACTGCTGGGTCCCGGTGCCTGCTGGGGTGGTGCTGCTGCGTCGGTTGTCGAAATTCAGTGCTGCGCCAAATTTAGAATATGGTATCATTCAAAGAGGCAACCTTGTCATGGTGAGTGGGCCTATGCTTTTTGATCAAATTGCATACTAATGCCTCATGTACAGCATGTAGCATAAGGGTAGGTATACGATATATTGCGCTGAGAAGCAGTAAGATAAAAGCATAGTATTGAGGATGTGCGATCCAGTTCTTTTTCTTCTATTTTACATTTACAATGTGGACTGACTGCAGCATTTACACTATACTGTGGACTGACTGCAGCATTTACACTAGACTAAGGAGTGACTGACTGCAGCATTTACACTAGACTGTGGAGTGACTGCAGTATTTACACTAGACTGTGAAGTGACTGCAGTATTTACACTAGACTGTGGAGTGACTGCAGCATTTACACTAGACTGTGGACTGACTGACTTCAGCAGTTACACTAGACTGTGGAGTGACTGCAGCATTTACACTAAACTGCGTACCCACTGCAGCATTCACACTAAACTATGGACTGACTGTAGAATTTACACCAGACTGTGAATTGACTGCAGCATTCACACTAAACTATGGACTGACTGCAGCATTCACACTAAACTATGGACTGACTGCAGAATTTACACCAGACTGTGGACAGACTGCAGCATTAACACCAGACTGTAGACTGACTGCAGCATTTACACCAGACTGTGGACTGACTGCAGCATTCACATTAAACTATGGACTGACTGCAGAATTTACACCAGACTGTGGACTGACTGCAGCATTCACACTAAACTATGGACTGACTGCAGCATTCACACTAAACTATGGACTGACTGCAGAATTTACACCAGACTGTGGACAGACTGCAGCATTTACACTAAACTATGGACTGACTGCAGCATTCACATTAAACTATGGACTGATTGCAGAATTTACACCAGACTGTGGACTGACTGCAGTATTCACACTAAACTATGGACTGACTGCAGAATTTACACCAGACTGTGGACTGACTGCAGAATTTACACCAGACTGTGGACTGACTGCAGCATTCACACTAAACTATGGACTGACTGCAGAATTTACACCAGACTGTGGACTGACTGCAGCATTTACACCAGACTGTGGACTGACTGCAGCATTCACATTAAACTATGGACTGATTGCAGAATTTACACCAGACTGTGGACTGACTGCAGTATTCACACTAAACTATGGACTGACTGCAGAATTTACACCAGACTGTGGACTGACTGCAGAATTTACACCAGACTGTGGACTGACTGCAGCATTCACACTAAACTATGGACTGACTGCAGAATTTACACCAGACTGTGGACTGACTGCAGCATTTACACCAGACTGTGGACTGACTGCAGCATTTACACCAGACTGTGGACTGACTGCAGCATTTACACCAGACTGTGGACTGACTGCAGCATTCACATTAAACTATGGACTGACTGCAGAATTTACACCAGACTGTGGACTGACTGCAGCATTCACACTAAACTATGGACTGACTGCAGAATTTACACCAGACTGTGGACTGACTGCAGAATTTACACCAGACTGTGGACTGACTGCAGCATTCACACTAAACTATGGACTGACTGCAGAATTTACACCAGACTGTGGACTGACTGCAGCATTTACACCAGACTGTGGACTGACTGCAGCATTTACACCAGACTGTGGACTGACTGCAGAATTTACACCAGACTGTGGACTGACTACAGAATTTACACCAGACTGTGGACTGACTGCAGAATTTACACCAGACTGTGGACTGAATGACTGACTGCAGCATGTACACCAGACTGTGGACTGACTGCAGCATTTACACCAGACTGTGGACTGACTGCAGAATTTACACCAGACTATGGACTGACTGCAGAATTTACACCAGACTGTGGACTGACTGCAGCATTCACACTAAACTATGGACTGACTGCAGCATTCACACCAGACTGTGGACTGACTGCAGCATTCACACTAAACTATGGACTGACTGCAGAATTTACACCAGACTGTGGACTGACTGCAGAATTTACACCAGACTGTGGACTGACTGCAGAATTTACACCAGACTGTGGACTGACTGCAGCATTCACACCAGACTGTGGACTGACTGCAGCATTCACACTAAACTATGGACTGACTGCAGAATTTACACCAGACTGTGGACTAACTGCAGAATTTACACCAGACTATGGACTGACTGCAGAATTTACACCAGACTGTGGACTAACTGCAGAATTTACACCAGACTGTGGACTGACTGCAGAATTTACACCAGACTGTGGACTGACTGCAGAATTTACACCAGACTGTGGACTGACTGCAGAATTTACACAGCTCATAGATTTAAAATTTGAAGGTTGAGATTTTATATTCAACATACGGCAATTCATTTGTGTTACGTTTCGGCACGTAGGCCTTCCTCAGACACTATGCTGCAGGTGTGGAAGAGGAAAAACATGTGAGGGAAATGGCATCTCACAATATGTTTACACATATTATGAACACCGCGTCTTCCATTCTGTTCCATTCCTCTTCCATACCTGCGGCATAGTGTCTGAGGAAGGCCTGCGTGCCGAAACGTAACACACATAAATTGCCATATGTTGAATAAAAAATCTCAACCTTCAAAATTTAAATCTATAAGCTGTGGTTGTATCTATTACTGAAGATGGGGTTGGAACCCTACCTACAGCAACTTCACGGTGTGCGAAAAAGATTTGTTGCAGAATTTACACTGCAGTGCGGACTAACTGAAGGATTTACACTAGACTGTGGACTGAATGACTGCAGCATTTACATTAGACTGTGGACTGAATGACTGCAGCATTTACACTATACTGTGGACTGAATGACTGCAGCATTTACACTAGACTGTGGACTGACTGCAGCATTTACACTAGACTGTGGACTGACTGACTGCAGCATTTACACTAGACTGTGGAGTGACTGCAGTATTTACACTAGACTGTGGAGTGACTGCAGCATTTACACTAGACTGTGGAGTGACTGCAGTATTTACACTAGACTGTGGAGTGACTGCAGTATTTACACTAGACTGTGGAGTGACTGCAGTATTTACACTAGACTGTGATCTGACTGCAGCATTTACACTAGACTGTGGAGTGACTGCAGTATTTACACTAGACTGTGGAGTGACTGCAGTATTTACACTAGACTGTGGAGTGACTGCAGTATTTACATTAGACTGTGATCTGACTGCAGCATTTACACTAGACTGTGGACTGACTGACTGCAGTATTTACACTAGCCTGTGGACTGACTGCAGCATTTACACTAGACTGTGGACTGACGGCAGTATTTACACTAGACTGTGGAGTGACTGCAGTATTTACACTAGACTGTGGAGTGACTGCAGTATTTACACTAGACTGTGGAGTGACTGCAGTATTTACACTAGACTGTGATCTGACTGCAGTATTTACACTAGACTGTGGACTGACTGCAGCATTTACACTAGACTGTGGACTGACTGACTGCAGCATTTACACTAGACTGTGGAGTGACTGCAGCATTTACACTAGACTGTGGACTGACTGACTGCAGCATTTACATTAGACTGTGGACTGACTGACTGCAGCATTTACACTAGACTGTGGAGTGACTGATTTCAGCAGTTACACTAGACTGTAATCTGACTGCAGCATTTACACTAGACTGTGGACTGAATGACTGCAGCATTTACACTAGACTGTGGACTTAATGACTTCAGCAGTTACATTAGACTGTGGACTGACTGACTGCAGTATTTACACTAGCCTGTGGACTGACTGCAGCATTTACACTAGACTGTGGACTGACGGCAGTATTTACACTAGACTGTGGAGTGACTGCAGTATTTACACTAGACTGTGGAGTGACTGCAGTATTTACACTAGACTGTGATCTGACTGCAGCATTTACACTAGACTGTGGACTGACTGACTTCAGCAGTTACACTAGACTGTGGAGTGACTGCAGCATTTACACTAGACTGTGGAGTGACTGACTTCAGCAGTTACACTAGACTGTGGAGTGACTGACTTCAGCAGTTACACTAGACTGTGATCTGACTGCAGCATTTACATTAGACTGTGGACTGACTGACTGCAGCATTTACACTAGACTGTGGAGTGACTGCAGCATTTACACTAGACTGTGGACTGACTGACTGCAGCATTTACATTAGACTGTGGACTGACTGACTGCAGCATTTACACTAGACTGTGGAGTGACTGATTTCAGCAGTTACACTAGACTGTAATCTGACTGCAGCATTTACACTAGACTGTGGACTGAATGACTGCAGCATTTACACTAGACTGTGGACTGACTGACTTCAGCAGTTACACTAGACTGTAATCTGACTGCAGCATTTACACTAGACTGTGGACTGAATGACTGCAGCAGTTACACTAGACTGTGGAGTGACTGCAGTATTTACACTAGACTGTGGACTGACTGCAGCATTTACATTAGACTGTGGACTGACTGCAGCATTTACACTAGACTGTGATCTGACTGCAGCATTTACACTAAACTGTGATCTGACTGCAGCATTTACACTAGACTGTGGACTGACTGACTTCAGCAGTTACACTAGCCCAATGGTGGGCAAACTTTTTTGTCAACTGAGCCAAATATTGGCAAAACCACGACTGAATTTTTTTTTTGAGAGCCATATTTTTAAAACCTAAAGTATATAGGAAGGAAGCGCATGCTGAGGTGAATGGGTCCATGATGCGGGCTGCACACGGCCGTGTGCAGCCCGCATCGTGGACCCATTCACTTCAATGGGTCCAGGATCCTGGATATGAGTGCTACAGAGTGCTTCCGTGGCGCTTCTGGCTGTGCCTCCACACCGCAAAAAAGTAGTGCATGCGCTGCAATTGTAATAGACATGTCTGATTTACCTCTACATATCCACAAGTATTTTAGCCTCTGTACCTTTCATACTGCAGCCATGAACGCAGTCATACACGCACTCTCCACATACATGGATGCAGTCATACACGCACTCTCCACATACATTGACGCAGTCATACACGCACTCTCCACATACATGGACGCCGTCATACACGCACTCTCCACATACATGGATGCACTCTCCACATACATGGACGCAGTCATACACGCACTCTCCACATACATTGACGCAGTCATACACGCACTCTCCACATACATGGACGCAGTCTCCACATACATGGACGCAGTCATACACGCATTCTCAACATACATGGACGCACTCATACACGCACTCTCCACATACATGGATGCACTCTCCACATACATGGACGCAGTCATACACGCACTCTCCACATACATGGACGCAGTCATACACGCACTCTCCACATACATGGACGCAGTCATACACGCACTCTCCACATACATGGACGCACTCTCCACATACATGGACGCAGTGATACACGCACTCTCCACATACATGGATGCACTCATACACGCACTCTCCACATACATGGATGCAGTCATACACGCACTCTCCACATACATGGATGCACTCATACACGCACTCTCCACATACATGGATGCAGTCATACACTCACTCTCCACATACATGGACGCAGTCATACACTCACTCTCCACATACATGGACGCACTCATACATGCACTCACCATATACATAGATGCATTCATACACACACTCTCCACACATACATGGACGCACTCATACACATACTCTTCACATACAGGGGCGCACTCATACACATACTCTTCACATACAGGGGTGCACTCATACACATACTCTTCACATACAGGGGTGCACTCATACACATACTCTTCACATACAGGGGCGCACTCATACACATACTCTTCACATACAGGGGTGCACTCATACACATACTCTTCACATACAGGGGCGCACTCATACACATACTCTTCACATACAGGGGCGCACTCATACACATACTCTTCACATACATGGATGCAGTCATACACTCACTCTCCACATACATGGACGCACTCATACACGCACTCTCCACATACATGGATGCAGTCATACACTCACTCTCCACAAAAATGGACGCACTCATACACACACTCTCCATATACATAGATGCATTCATACACACACTCTCCACACATACAGGGGCGCACTCATACACATACTCTTCACATACAGGGGCGCACTCATACACATACTCTTCACATACAGGGGTGCACTCATACACATACTCTTCACATACAGGGGCGCACTCATACACATACTCTTCACATACAGGGGTGCACTCATACACATACTCTTCACATACAGGGGCGCACTCATACACATACTCTTCACATACAGGGGCGCACTCATACACATACTCTTCACATACATGGATGCAGTCATACACTCACTCTCCACATACATGGACGCACTCATACACGCACTCTCCACATACATGGATGCAGTCATACACTCACTCTCCACAAAAATGGACGCACTCATACACACACTCTCCATATACATAGATGCATTCATACACACACTCTCCACACATACAGGGGCGCACTCATACACATACTCTTCACATACAGGGGCGCACTCATACACATACTCTTCACATACAGGGGCGCACTCATACACATACTCTTCACATACAGGGGCGCACTCATACACACAGTCTCCACATACATGGATACACACATATACAATACACATAGACACCCAGCTTTCCTGCTGTGCCTCTCCCCCATACTCTAATGCCTCTGCACTTGTGCCATGCAGGATAGCAGGGAAGCTGGATGACATTTCATGATATAATTCACCCAGCTTTCCTACTGTACTGCAGGTCCCATGTGCCTAGTCTGGGAAAGCTGAATATAACCGCAGTAGTTGCTACTCACATCACTGGTGCAGTTGTGATAATCCAACTGATGTTCAGCTTGCTGGGCACGGAAGATTGGAAGGTTCAGGCTGCAGGAATGGCGGGTAGAAAAGGCGGCGGGGCTATTACAGCTCCGCCCGCATCGAGCCGTCTGGTTGCTGGTCACTGTCCAACTGAGGAGAGGGAGAGGCGGAGCTATGTCACTGATGTCAGGTCAGTGACAGAGGTGCAAGGGCAGGACTCTGGACCCTGTGCAGGAGCAACACGCCCTCTCTTGCTTTGTGGAACGCAAATGCGTCCCACAGGCAAGATTCCTCTGTAGTGCAGGATGGGTTGGTTTCGCCGTGGGAGCCCGCACCAAAGAGTGACTGCAGTATTTACACTAGACTGTGATCTGACTGCAGCATTTACACTAGACTGTGGACTGACTGACGTCAGCATTTACACTAGACTGTGGAGTGACTGCAGCATTTACACTAGACTGTGGAGTGACTGCAGTATTTACACTAGACTGTGGAGTGACTGCAGTATTTACACTAGACTGTGATCTGACTGCAGCATTTACACTAGACTGTGGACTGACTGACGTCAGCATTTACACTAGACTGTGGAGTGACTGCAGCATTTACACTAGACTGTGATCTGACTGCAGCATTTACACTAGACTGTGGACTGACTGACATCAGCAGTTACACTAGACTGTGGAGTGACTGAAGTATTTACACTAGACTGTGGACTGGCTGACTGACTGCAGCATTTACACTAGACTGTGGACTGGCTGACTGACTGCAGCAGTTATACTAGACTGTGAACTGACTGCAGCATTTACACTAGACTGTGGACTGACTGACTGCAGCATTTACACTAAACTGTGGAGTGGCTGCAGCATTTACACTAGACTGTGGAGTGACTAATTCATGGCAACATTGGAGACTGATTGACTGGTGGAAGCATTTACAATGTGGACTGTAGAATTTACACTAGGCTGTGGACTGAATGACTGACTGCAGCATTTACACTAGACTGTGGAGTGACTGCAGCATTTACACTAAACTGTGGACTGACTGACTGCAGCATTTACACTAGACTGTGGACTGACTGACTGACTGCAGCATTTACACTAGACTTTGGACTGACTGCAGCATTTACACTAGACGGTGGACTGACTGCAGCATTTACACTAGACAGGGGACTGACTGCAGTATTTACACTAGACTGTGGACTGACTGCAGCATTTACACTATACTGTGGACTGAATGACTGACTGCAGCATTTACACTAGACTGTGGACTGACTGACTGACTGCAGCATTTACACTAGACTGTGGACTGACTGCAGCATTTACACTAGACGGTGGACTGACTGCAGCATTTACACTAGACTGTGGACTGACTGCAGCATTTACACTATACTGTGGACTGAATGACTGACTGCAGCATTTACACTAAACTGTGGACTGACTGCAGCATTTACACTAGACTGTGGACTGACTGACTGACTGCAGCATTTACACTAGACTGTGGACTGACTGACTGACTGCAGCATTTACACTAGACTGTGGACTGACTGCAGCATTTACACTAGACGGTGGACTGACTGCAGCATTTACACTAGACAGGGGACTGACTGACTAATGCAGATAAAACTAGACTGATTGCAGCATCTACACTAGACTGTTAGAAATTTGGCAAATTGCCTCCTCTTAGCCAAGCATCTAAGATGCTTAATAAATATGTCTGACATCAGAAGCTCCATTTTGGGGGGCATAGCATTTTGTGTATAATATGAAGGGGGGGGGGGGGGGGGGCTGGTCTGAAGTTTTCTCTGGAGCTCATGACTCTAGTTACACAACTGCTTTTAGGGTTAACTGTCCTTAAAGTAAAGCTCTCTATACAAATTGCAGATATTTACAGGGAAGTGTAATATGTTGTTCCGTGAATGGTTCTGGCGGCGGTCCTTGTTAGGCTGAGTACAGAATAGTTTGGCACCATAATATGCCAACTGTGTACTGGTTACAGACATTTATGTTCAGCATTCCTTTAAATAGGATTGCCCAACACTATGTAAATAATTATTCTTCAGTGAAAAGGTATTTTTCTATTAAATTCTCTCAACATTTTTAAAATCTGCTTGCTGTCAGTGAATTTAAAAAATATTGTTTCATCCAGAGACTGATGCATGCTTAGATTTGTCTAGAAGCGGTGCAGCAATAGTAAACTCTCAGTTGTGAGTTTTCCAGGGAAATTATTTAACCAAAAACGGTCACAAAGGGTAAAAAATTAAAAATAAATCATACTAATCCTCGCCATCATCCTGCTGTTGCCGTTCCTCTGCTGGACCAGTCCCTGCTGCTCTTTATTTCCTGGTCTTGGCTTGAAACACCAGAATATCCAAGCTGCTCAGCCAGTCATGGTCCTAATGGAGACAGGCCTCAGCCAGTGATGTGTCTAGCTGAGACCAGGAGGTGAAGAGCAGTAAGACTGAACCAGCATCGGAACAGCAGTGGTAGGGGATCAGTAGTTATGAGTATGCATAATTTTTTTATTCTTAACCACATTTATTTTTAAAACTGATTTTTCGGGAAAATGCTTTAACTCCTTCCCACACCTGTACATTCATGGTGCCGGAAAAATGTATGAAGTGGACTCACAAGGTAATCAGGCTCCTTACATAGTGGGTACCATCTGTGTAAGGCTACATTCACATGACCTTAAGTGTTTTGCGGTCCGCAAATTGCGGATCTGCAAAACAAGGATACCGGCCGTGTGTGTTAAGCATTTTGCAGACCGCACATGGCCGCCGCTATATAGAGAATACCTATTCTTGTCCATGGTTGCGGACAAGAATAGGACATGCTCTATAATTTTTGCGGGGCCACGAAACAGAACAACGGATGCGGACAGCACACGGTGTGCTGTCCATATCTTTTGGGGCACCATTGAAATGAATGGGTCCGCACCCGTTACGCAAAATTTATACGGTCGTGTAAATGCACCCTAATACATTTACCTGGCCACAATGACCGGGATCGAAGATAACTCCAATCCTGGTCATATTAACCCTCAGATGCTGCAGTTAGTAACAACCACATTATCTTCGGGCTTAGCGAGAGTGAGAGTGAGGAATCAGAGTCTGTTCTCCAATTAGTGAAATTGCAGGATTCTGATTGGTAACTATGGTAGCCTGAGGCTTTATTAAAGCTTCTATACCTGCCATAGCAAGCTGCCTTTTAATAGGAAGCCTGTCAAAGTCCGATAGACTGAACTGGCTTTCTATTGCAGTCTATGGTACATCAATCAGAAGATAACATTAAAGTTCCCATATTCAAGTACAGTAATTTATATATATATATATATATATATATATATATATATATATATACACACACACACACCGGTGAAACTCGAAAAATTTGAATATTGTGCAAAAGTTCATTTACTTCAATAATGCAACTTAAAAGGTGAAACTAACATATGAGATAGACTCATTACATGCAAAGCGAGATATTCCAAGCCTTTATTTGGTATAATTTGGATGATTATGGCTTATAGCTTATGAAACCCCAAAGTCAGAATGTCAGATACCCTTAACACAAAAATATTAAAATTCATATTGCTCGTTTTCCCAGTTTTACATGTAAAAATAAACAAAAAAAATAAACATATTCATCTTAACTACATAAAAAAAATGTCCAAACTATTAAAATAGATGGAAATATGTAAAAGTTATGGGTGTCAGAATATAGTAATGCAAAAAATCTTTTTGTTTTTACTTTTTTAAAATAGTAAAACATCATAGAAACTAAATTAATTTTATACTGAAATAATTGTTTTTCTGTTTCCAATATAAGATATGGTAAATTAAATGGCGCCATTACAAAATATAACTTGTCCTGCAAAATACAAACACTCATACAGCTATGTGAATGGAAAAATAAAAAAGTTATGGCTCTTGCAGTCCGCACATTGAAGTGATTGAGTCCGCATCCAAGTCGCAAAAACAGCGGCTTGGATGCGGACCAGAACAACAGTCGTGTGCCAAAGGAAAAAGGAACATGCAAAAAAGAAAAGTGGTCGCATCCTGAAAGAGTTAAGATTGTGTTGGTTTCGGCCTTTGGATGTAAGCATGTTTTCAGTCACAGCAGGCAAATGGTGAGGAACTGAAACAAAAAATCTATTATGACATTGCTAATCTATTATGACAAAGAGGACAACCCCTTTGATTGCTATGACTTTTTTATATAAGTAATTACAATACAAGTTTTGACGAGGCTCATCCTGATCCATTTTGGATTATTGAATTTCCAGAAAATGTATGCGCCTAATACATCGATTATGTAATCATTAATCAGCCATAACATTAAAATCCCTAATATGTGACTGCCTCTGATGACCTGGCATTTGAGGTTTGTGACCGCCATCAATCTGTATGTATGTATGTATGTTTGCATTATTTTAGTACTCTTGCCATTTGTACACTGTAAGGGTAGGTTCACATGGAGTTTTTTTCCTACAGGTTTTTCAGCCAAAGCCAGATGTTGTTTGAAAGGAATCAGAAATACAAAGAGAGGACTTATACTTCTCCTTCCTGCTGGTTCCACTTCTGGCTCTCGCTGAAAAACCTGCAGGAAAATCTGCCTCAAAACCTCCTTAAAAAAGAAAAACATGTGAACCTCTAATACAGTATAGTGTGGAGGGATGAAGGGGGGGGGGGGGGGGGGGGAGTACAGCACATGATGTCATGGAATGTAAAGTTAGCTGTGTAGACAGTGATTAAGGACAAGATGACCCTTTTTCAACACAAAGAAAATTGCATCAAATACTTTTGGCATCCCTTAAATTCTTAATTTTTGTTTAAAATCTCTAACCTAATCGCAATTTGGATATATAGTATAATAAACCGTAACAAACTAAACCGTTCAATATAAATACAAAAGATTGCAAAACCTGGACTCCTATAAACCAATAGTGATGAGCGGCAGGGGCAATATTCGAATTTGCGATATTTCGCAAATATTTAGGCGAATATTCGCCATATATTCGAGAATTCGCGAATTCATGATCTCCAGGCATTATTTTCTTGATTGCGAAAATTTGCATAAAATTCGCCTAAAATGTTCGCATAAAAATTAACATGAACTGGTATTTTTTTTAACAAATCGAATATTCGCGATTACGAATATATTTAGCGATATTCTAAATATTCGCAAATTCTCAAAGTGCCGATATTCGCGATTAGAATTCGCAATTCGAATATTCGTGATCAACACTGTAAACCAACCCTACACACACTAATTTGCATTGGAGTTTTTAGAACCATTAAAACACCATAGAAACTACTCAGGTTTTTTCAATACCGCATGCAGTTTTTGTAAGCTGTGGTTTTTTTTAATTACTGTGTGAACCACATTTTTTTCTGTCATTTTATTCCATATACTCATGTCTAGGTTCTAGGTAGGCACCTGCCTAACAAAAATTCCAGTAGCAAAAAAAAATGCTTATGGGTCCAGTATTTCAGATTTCTTATAGACCTTCATCTAACATCTAAAACTGGCTTTGTTACTGCAAAAAACAAACCCAAAAAAAACAAAAAAGCTGCGCAAAAATGCATTAAAAACCTTTGTGTGAACCCAACCTAAGGGCTCATGCACACGAACCATTCATTTCAATGGATCTGCAAAAAAAACTAAAGTTACTCCGTGTGCATTGCGTTTCCGTATGTCTGTATTTCCGTTTCACAAAAAAATAGAACTTGTCCTATTATTGTCCGCATTACGGACAAGGCTAGTACTGTTCTATTAGCAGCCAGCTGTTCCGTTCCGCAAAATACAGAATGCACACGGACGTCATCCGTATTTTTTTTTTACGGATCCGTGTTTTGCGGACTGCAAAATAGATACAGTCTTGTGCAAGAGCCATAAGTCTGGATACAAGCTAATACTTGCTTAATTGGCTGCAGTATGCAGGGAAATTCATTATTTTACCAATAGCCTGAATGGGAGGTTGAGTAAGGTATGGCTAAGTCCTAAAATATCTGTCAGTGTACTTATTTCTTAAACCTTTAGAATTTCATTGATATTTTTGCTGCAGGAACCACATGAACTCCAGCTTCCATCCTGCTGTGCAAATGGTTTTACATGACGAGATGTGTGTAGTGTCGACAACATCACAACGGAGGAAACTTTCCAGTAAGAAGAGCAGATTTCTCCACATAGTGGGCAGAATATGGGAGCATAAACACGAAGGGAACCAACACAAATAGCGCAGTCATGGACTAAATAAACATATCATTTTTAGTTTCCATAGCTCCAATCTTAATGACTCAATTCTGTATTTAAAAAAAATGAATTCATGATGTTTTTTAAGCCAGTGTAGAAAAGTAACTTATTTCATTAGCAACAGTTCGGCATGAGCAGGATTTGTATCACTGAAAAAACGAAAACTACAATTAGGATTTGTATAATTGAAAATATTACAACTGGGATTAAGGACTTGTATTAGTGAAAACATGAAACTTTACTAAACTGTATTATAAAAATGTAAACAGCAAAGAGGTGCGCGTTGTTTCTAGCAAATGTAAATCCATTTTAATATCTTACCAACCAGCCAATCGTAACAGCCCAAGTCAGGGTCGGATTAAGAGCATCATGGGCCTGGTGCTGAGGATTTTGCTGGGCCTTTTTATGGAACTGCACTCAGTGTCTTAATTACATATATATTTTATCGATACCATTAAAGTATTTTGTTCCTGCAACTACCCCTTTATTTGGCGTCTATCTTGGCAACATGGAGGGGGACCACGGGAGGGGGACCCTGAGGGTGGGGCACCCTCAGGGCACTATAGTGTCAGGAAAACCGCTTTGTTTTCCTGACACTATAGTGATCATTTAACATGACTATGAAGATTACTGTTTTCTAGCTGCTGTGGACTGTGGACAACAGCAGCTAGAAACAGTCATTTTCATAGAGCTGTGTTATGATTTATGGACACAACACTCAGCATGCTTAGCCAGTCAGATAGAAGACTGGCTAAGCATGCTGAGAGCTGTGTCTAAATAACATAACACATTAAAGGGATTCTGTCACCAGGTTTCACCCCTGTCAGCTAAAAATATGCTGATGTTCAGGGCGTCTTCACGATTCTTAATGTGGGCTTATAAATGTCATCTGTGGGCTTATTTAGCTAAAAAACTGCTTTTACTAACCTGTCAGTCAAACAAATAAGGTGCCCAAGGGGATGTTAATGGATGCAAGGTGTCGGCCGCACTCGCCGCCGTTCGTGCCCAGCGCCGCCTTTCCGGACTTCTGCGCCGCCTCCTAATCCTCTGTGCCGCCTCTCGCTCTCCCTCCCTCCCCCCCCTCCTGCTGTTAGATCTCGCGCATACAGGGGTTAAGCGAAGTGCCGGCGCATGCGCACTTCGCTGGAAGAAGCCAAATGGAGAAGTCTGCACGGGTGCATCAGGCAGAGCCCAGTGCGCAAGCGCGAGATCTTACAGCAGAAGGAGGGGGGAGGGAGGGAGAGCGAGAGGCGGCACAGAGGATTAGGAGGCGGTGCAGAAGTCCGGAAAGGCGGCGCTGGGCACGAACGGCGGTGGGTGCGGCTGGCACCTTGCATCCATTAACATCCCCTTGGGCACCTTATTTGTTTGACTGACAGGTTAGTAATAGCTGTTTTTTAGCTAAATAAGCCCACAGATGACATTTATAAGCCCACATTAGGAATCATGAAGACGTCCTGAACATCAGCATATGTTTAGCTGACAGGGGTCAAACCTGGTGACAGAATCCCTTTAAAGAAATTACTGTTTCTAGCTGCTGTGGACCAGCAGCTAGAAACAGTAATTTCTTTAATGTGTTATGTTATAGAGACTGAGCTCTCAGCATGCTTAGCCAGTCAGTAATTTTCATAGTGCTGTTATGATCTATGGACACAGCTCTCAGCATGCTTAGCCAGCCTTCTATCTGGCTGTACTTCTTGAGAGTCACAGTCCACAGGCTCAGAAACAGCCAGATAGAAGGCTGGCTAAGCATGCTGAGAGCTGTGTCCATAAATCAGAACAGCACCATGATTGCCCTCCCTTCCAACTGGATGAGTTTATCTGATACCTGCCCTGCTCCAGAAGCTCCTGCTGTCTCGCGGGCTGGTGTGGCTGAGCGCTGTGGGCCGTGTGCTGGTCGAAACTGCTGAGTAGGTTGTACACAGCGCAGCGTGCAGGAGGGATAACCGCGGGCGTACTGAGGTCATATCCGGCGGGCCGGCATTACAGGAACCGCACCAGCTGCTCTGACGTCCTGCCGCCGGATATCCTGTGACGTATATCCGGCGGCAGGACGTCAGAGCAGCTGGTGCTGTTCCTGTAATGCCACGGCCCGCCGGATATGACCTCAGTAGTGATAGGAAGTTCGGATCTTTCAGATGAATCGGTTCATTTGAATCAGCTCATTCAAATGAACCGATTCATGAATCGGATCTTCGGTTCACTTGCTGAGTCACTGACTGCTGAGCTGACTCGCAAGTGAACCGAAGACTCTAGGTGCCGGTGCGCATGCGCAGATGCTATCCATTCGATTCACTTGCTGCTGCTGACTCAGTCGGCTCTTCAGCTCTCTAATGAGTGAGTCAGGATCAGGAAGAGTGATTGATTATAGTGATAGTGAAGGGAAGCTGAGGCTGATGCCGGACAGGAGGACTCAGGACAGGAGTCAGGAGCTGTCACTGTGGTGTGCATTGTTGTCTGTTGTGCATTGTTGTCTGTTGTGCATTGTTACCCACAGTGACAACAGTCTGACACTGACAGTAGTACAACGAACCAAGTGAAGTGAAATGTGAATGCACGCACAGGGAAAACTATGTGCTGAATTGATAACAGTATTACAGTAAGGCTACTTTCACACTAGCGTTCGGAGCGGGTTAGTCTGATGTTTCATCAGACGGATCCGCTCCTATAATGCAGACGTTTGCATCCGTTCAGAACGGATCCGTCTGCATTATTACTTAGAAAATTTTCTAAGTCAGAAAGTAGCCTGAGCGGATCCGTCCAGACTTTACATTGAAAGTCAATGGGGGACGGATCCGCTTGAAGATTGAGCCATATGGTGTCATCTTCAAGCGGATCCGTCCCCATTGACTTCCATTGTAAGTCTGGACGGATCCGCTCGCCTCCGCACGGCCAGGCGGACACCCGAACGCTGCAAGCAGCGTTCAGGTGTCCGCTCACTGAGCGGAGCGGAGGCTGAGCGCTGGCAGGCGGATGCATTCTCAGTGGATCCGCCTCCACTGAGAATGCATTAGGGCCAGACGGATGCGTTCGGGGCCGCTCGTGAGCCCCTTCAAACGGAGCTCACGAGCGGACACCCGAACGCTAGTGTGAAAGTAGCCTAACACAGTCACTGGCTGATAGTAAAATAATGCAGATTTTACCTATCCCTACCCTTCCACCTAGTCTACCCATAATGGTAAATTCCCTGACATGACAGTCTGCGTTAATTACTTCAAAAAGACCCTTACAGGATCCCAATCTAAGGTGCACTATTGCGCAGGTTGGTAACTTAATGCCTGTGTTGCACTGCCTGACTTTGCAGCACATAATCGATAATGAATGTTCACATGAACAGTCGTTAGCGATCATCTTGCAGTGTAATACTGCCGACGATTGCCCGATGAACGGGCAAACACTCGATCATCGGGCAATCCGAATCTTTTGACATGTTAAAAAGTTATCGTTTACAGATTGCAAATTATCGTTTGCAGTTATTAGACACCATGATCTGCTGCCAGCAAAACACTATGCAGCATGGGGACGAGCGATGGCATAGTGATTGCTCCTCTCCATGCTGCAGAGGAGATCGCTGCATGTAACAACTAGCGGAGGAGACCACTGCTATTACATGCAGCGATCTCCTCTGCAGCATGGGGAGGAGCAATCACTATGCCATCGCTCGTCCCCATGCTGCATAGTGGTTTGCCAGATTGTTATAAGACACCATGATCAGCCGCCTGGAAATGATCATTTTTTAACATGTCAAAAGATTTGGATTGCCCGATGATCGAGCAATCGGCGGCAGTATTACACTGCTAGATGATTGCTAACGAGCGCTCATGCAGACGCTCATTACCGATTATCTGCTGAAAAATCAGGCAGTGTAAAGGTAAGGCTACACGACGACATGTGTCACGTGACATTTTGTCGCATCACGATTTTTATAATGATAGTCTATGGTGTCGCACTGCAAAATGCAACATGCTGTGACTGCAACATGACAGTAGCAAAAAAATCCATCCATAGACTATCATTATAAAAATTTAGCATGACATTGGTGTGACATCAATGTCGCACAACACATAGTGTAGTTGTGCCCTATGTGTCGCGCGACTGATTGTTGCGCAACACATGTCGTCGTGTAGCCCTAGCCTAATACAGGCTTTATACCATTTCTTCCAGTGTGTTGGCTTCAGCAGGACTGTCCCTGATTTCTGCAAGGTCTCATGAGTCTGTAAGGTATAGAGAGAGGCCCCTCTAGATAATTATGAGACTGTTCAAAACTTTCATATTTGCTCCACATATGTACGCATTCCTGCTAACATTGCCATGTGTATTTTCTTAAAGGGAATGTATCTTCAGAAAATGGTCTATTGTTTAAATCATGTTTTATGCTTAACTTATTTTTAACGAATGTTGGTGATGTTATAATTAATTTTCAATGTCACTATCTATATCTAAAAAAAAAATCCTGCAGTTTTTGTACTGACCACTAAGCCTAATAATAGAAGCCACTTATTGGTCTGCACTGAATACTTTCCATCATTATCATCATAGGCAGGATGTAATGACAGGAAACACCTCTATATACAGATAACACTTAAAGGGAACCTGTCACCGGAATTTTGTGTATAGAGCTGAGGACATGGGTTGCTAGATGGCCGCTAGCACATCCGCAATACCCAGTCCCCATAGCTCTGTGTGCTTTTATTGTGTAAAAAAAAACGAGTTGATACATATGCAAATTAACCTGAGATGAGTCCTGTCCCTGAGATGAGTCTTGTCCCTGAGATGAGTCAGGGACAGGACTCATCTCAGGTTAATTTGCATATGCATCAAATCGATTTTTTTTACACAATAAAAGCACACAGAGCTATGGGGACTGGGTATTGTGGATGTGCTAGCGGCCATCTAGCAACCCATGTCCTCAGCTCTATACACAAAATCCCGGTGACAGGTTCCCTTTAATCCAACATTTACAATGGCGTAGATTTATCGGTGTAAAGGTAAGCTGTCTTAGTTGCTCATAGCAACCAATCAGATTCGACATTCATTTACCAAAGGCTCTCTGAAAAATGGAACATAGAATCGAATTGGTTCCTATAGGCAAGTAAGCCGGTTTTCCTTTACACCAGTTTTGATAAATCTCATCCAATAGGTGATATCACAGCTCCTCTCCCCTTCCTGATCTCTGCACAGGTCACAGAGCAAGTCTAGAAAACTCTTACATAAAATTCAATTAGATCCCCACCTGTCAATTGTGTCCATGGCCTATTGTGGCTTCTGAGACAAGATGGCCACCCCCATAATCATGTTCAGAAAATAGAATAAAAAAATCTACAATCAGAAAATAAAAACATAGAAAGAAAGGATATGTATCTAGCTTTAAACTGCATAAAAAAATTATAGGTGACGCATTTCATTTAAAAGGAACGTTTCAGCAGTTGTATGCTAACTTTTATTTTAACTAAGGGCAATACAAACTAGTGACGGATTCCATTAGCAAAATGCTGGGTCACTTCACTTGTCCCAACCACTTTGATAAAATGATATATTGAACGGCTCCAGTGCTAGAGCTATTCAATGCACAATGTACACAGGCCTCATATACATGAGGTCCTGGATTGCCCTGCCATTGATTCCTATAGAAAAAAAATTATCACTGAGTGCACTATTTAATCCCAGCACCATGCTTGGGGGCCACCATCACTGGAGGATGCCGACCTTGGTATCTATGGTAGCATTGACACATCGTGGATCCACATTCCTACATCCAATGGAGTTCTGTGACAGCTACTCTCTTGGGGGACTGGAAAGCAGCTAGCAAGGCAGAATGCAATAATGTATGCACCCCACATACCCAAGTCCATTTTCCATTTGCCTGAAAGTTAGGGGTTATAGTTAGAGTTGAGCGAACACCTGGATGTTCGGGTTCGAGAAGTTCGGCCGAACTTCCCGGAAATGTTCGGGTTCAGGATCCGAACCCGACCCGAACTTCGTCCCGAACCCGAACCCCATTGAAGTCAATGGGGACCCGAACTTTTCGGCACTAAAAAGGCTGTAAAACAGCCCAGGAAAGGGCTAGAGGGCTGCAAAAGGCAGCAAAATGTAGTTAAATCCCCTGCAAACAAATGTGGATAGGGAAATGAATTAAAATAAAAATAAAATAAATAAAAATTAACCAATATCAATTGGAGAGAGGTCCCATAACAGAGATTCAGGCTTCATGTCAGCAGAGAATCAGTCTTCATGTCATAGCAGAGAATCAGGCTTCATGTCACCCACCACTGGAACAGGCCACTGTCAGATATTTTTAGGCCCCGGCACCCAGACAGAGGAAAGAGGTCCCATAACAGAGATTCAGGCTTCATGTCAGCAGAGAATCAGTCTTCATGTCATAGCAGAGAATCATGCTTCACGTCACCCAACATTGGAACAGTCCATTGTCATATAATTTAGGCCCCGGCACCCAGACAGAGGAGAGAGGTCCCATAGCAGAGATTCAGGCTTCATGTCAGCAGAGAATCAGTCTTCATGTCATAGCAGAGAATCAGGCTTCACGTCACCCACCACTGGAACAGGCCACTGTCAGATATTTTTAGGCCCCGGCACCCAGACAGAGGAGAGAGGTCCCATAACAGAGATTCAGGCTTCATGTCAGCAGAGAATCAGTCTTCATGTCATAGCAGAGAATCAGGCTTCATGTCACCCACCACTGGAACAGGCCACTGTCAGATATTTTTAGGCCCCGGCACCGAGACAGAGGAGAGAGGTCCCATAACAGAGATTCAGGCTTCATGTCAGCAGAGAATCAGTCTTCATTGTGTAGCAGAGAATCAGGCTTCACGTCACCCACCACTGGAACAGTCCATTGTCACATATTTAGGCCCAGGCACCTAGGCAGAGGAGAGAGGTCCCATAGCAGAGAATCTGGCTTCATGTCAGCAGAGAATCAGTCTTCATGTCATAGCAGAGAATCAGGCTTCATGTCACCCACCACTGGAACAGGCCACTGTCAGATATTTTTAGGCCCCGGCACCCAGACAGAGGAGAGGTTCATTCAACTTTGGGTTGCCCCGCAATATAATGGTAAAATGAAAATAAAAATAGGATTGAATGAGGAAGTGCCCTGGAGTACAATAATATATGGTTAAGGGGAGGTAGTTAATGTCTAATCTGCACAAGGGATGGACAGGTCCTGTGGGATCCATGCCTGGTTCATTTTTATGAACGTCAGCTTGTCCACATTGGCTGTAGACAGGCGGCTGCGTTTGTCTGTAATGACGCCCCCTGCCGTGCTGAATACACGTTCAGACAAAACGCTGGCCGCCGGGCAGGCCAGCACCTCCAAGGCATAAAAGGCTAGATCTGGCCACGTGGACAATTTGGAGACCCAGAAGTTGAATGGGGCCGAACCATCAGTCAGTACGTGGAGGGGTGTGCACAGGTACTGTTCCACCATGTTAGTGAAATGTTGCCTCCTGCTAACACGTTCCGTATCAGGTGGTGGTGCAGTTAGCTGTGGCGTGGTGACAAAACTTTTCCACATCTCTGCCATGCTAACCCTGCCCTCAGAGGAGATGGCCGTGACACAGCTGCGTTGGCGACCTCTTGCTCCTCCTCTGCCTTCGCCTTGGGCTTCCACTTGTTCCCCTGTGACATTTGGGAATGCTCTCAGTAGCGCGTCTACCAACGTGCGCTTGTACTCGCGCATCTTCCTATCACGCTCCAGTGCAGGAAGTAAGGTGGGCACATTGTCTTTGTACCGTGGATCCAGCAGGGTGGCAACCCAGTACTCCGCACACGTTAAAATGTGGGCAACTTTGCTGTCGTTGCGCAGGCACTGCAGCATGTAGTCGCTCATGTGTGCCAGGCTGCCCAGAGGTAAGGACAAGCTGTCCTCTGTGGGAGGCGTATCGTCATCGTCCTGCGTTTCCCCCCAGCCATGCACCAGTGATGGGCCCGAGCTGCATTGGGTGCCACCCCGCTGTGAACATGCTTCATCCTCATCCTCCTCCACCTCCTCCTCATCCTCGTCCTCCTCGTCCTCCAGTAGTGGGCCCTGTCTGGCCACATTTGTACCTGGCCTCTGCTGTTGCAAAAAACCTCCCTCTGAGTCACTTCGAAGAGACTGGCCTGAAAGTGCTAAAAATGACCCCTCTTCCACCTCCTCCTGGGCCACCTCCTCTTCCATCATCGCCCTAAGTGTTTTCTCAAGGAGACATAGAAGTGGTATTGTAACGCTGATTACGGCGTCATCGCCACTGGCCATGTTGGTGGAGTACTCGAAACAGCGCAACAGGGCACACAGGTCTCGCATGGAGGCCCAGTCATTGGTGGTGAAGTGGTGCTGTTCCGCAGTGCGACTGACCCGTGCGTGCTGCAGCTGAAACTCCACTATGGCCTGCTGCTGCTCGCACAGTCTGTCCAGCATGTGCAAGGTGGAGTTCCACCTGGTGGGCACGTCGCATATGAGGCGCGAACAGACGGCCCGCACTTTATGCAGCAGCTCTGACATGTCGGGGTAGTTGCGAATGAACTTCTGCACCACCAAATTCAGCACATGCGCCAGGCAAGGGATGTGCGTCAAATCGGCTAGTCCCAAAGCTGCAACGAGATTTCGCCCATTATCGCACACCACCAGGCCGGGCTTGAGGCTCACAGGCAGCAACCACTCGTCGGTCTATTGTTCTATACCCCGCCACAACTCCTGTGCGGTGTGGAGCCTGTCCCCCAAACATATGAGTTTCAGAATGGCCTGCTGACGTTTACCCCGGGCTGTGCTGAAGTTGGTGGTGAAGGTGTGTGGCTGACTGGATGAGCAGGTGGAAGAGGAGGAGGAAGCTGAGGAGGAGGAGGAGGCAGGAGGCAAAGAATGTTGCCCTGCGATCCTTGGCGGCGGAAGGACGTGCGCCAAACAGCTCTCCGCCTGGGGCCCAGTCGCCACTACATTTACCCAGTGTGCAGTTAGGGAGATATAGCGTCCTTGGCCGTGCTTACTGGTCCACGTATCTGTGGTTAGGTGAACCTTGCCACAGATGGTGTTGCGCAGTGTACACTTGATTTTATCGGATACTTAGTTGTGCAGGGAAGGCACGGCTCTCTTGGAGAAGTAGTGCCGGCTGGGAACAACATACTGTGGGACAGCAAGCGACATGAGCTGTTTGAAGCTGTCTGTCTCCACCAGCCTAAATGACAGCATTTCATAGGCCAGTAGTTTAGAAATGCTGGCATTCAGGGCCAGGGATCGAGGGTGGCTAGGTGGGAATTTACGCTTTCTCTCAAATGTTTGTGAGATGGAGAGCTGAACGCTGCCGTGTGACATGGTTGAGATGCTTGGTGACGCAGGTGGTGGTGTTGGTGGTACATCCCATGTTTGCTGGGCGGCAGGTGCCAACGTTCCTCCAGAGGCGAAGGAAGAGGCCGAGGCGGCGGCAGCAGCAGAAGAGGCCGAGGCGGCAGCAGCAGAAGAGGTAGCAGGGGGAGCCTGAGTGACTTCCTTGTTTTTAAGGTGTTTACTCCACTGCAGTTCATGCTTTGCATGCAGGTGCCTGGTCATGCAGGTTGTGCTAAGGTTCAGAACGTTAATGCTTCGCTTCAGGCTCTGATGGCACAGCGTGCAAACCACTCGGGTCTTGTCGTCAGCACATTGTTTGAAGAAGTGCCATGCCAGGGAACTCCTTGAAGCTGCCTTTGGGGTGCTCGGTCCCAGATGGCGGTGGTCAGTAGCAGGCGGAGTCTCTTGGCGGCGGGTGTTCTGCTTTTGCCCACTGCTCCCTCTTTGTCTTTTGCTACGCTGTTGGCTCGGTCTCACCACTGCCTCTTCCTCCGAACTGTGAAAGTCAGTGGCATGACCTTCATTCCATGTGGGGTCTAGGACCTCATCGTCCCATGCCTCGTCTTCCACCCAGTCTTGACCCCTGACCTCCTGTTCAGTCTGCACACTGCAGAAAGACGCAGCAGTTGGCACCTGTGTTTCGTCATCATCAGAGACGTGCTGAGGTGGTATTCCGATGTCCTCATCATCAGGAAACATAAGTGGTTGTGCGTTAGTGCATTCTATGTCTTCCACCGCTGGGGAAGGTCTAGGTGGATGCCCTTGGGAAATTCTGCCAGCAGAGTCTTCAAACAGCATAAGAGACTGCTGCATAACTTGAGGCTCAGACAGTTTCCCTGATATGCATGGGGGTGATGTGACAGACTGATGGGCTTGTTTTTCATGCGCCATCTGTGCGCTTTCTGCAGAAGACTGGGTGGGAGATAATGTGAACGTGCTGGATCCACTGTCGGCCACCCATTTGACTAATGCCTGTACCTGCTCAGGCCTTACCATCCTTAGAACGGCATTGGGCCCCACCAAATATGGCTGTAAATTCTGGCGGCTACTGGGACCTGAGGTAGTTGGTACACTAGGACGTGTGGCTGTGGCAGAACGGCCACGTCCTCTCCCAGCACCAGAGGGTCCACTAACACCACCACGACCATGTCCGCGTCCGAGTCCCTTACTAGATGTTTTCCTCATTGTTACCGTTCACCACAATAAGAAAAATATTATTTGGCCCAATGTATTGAATTCAAATTCAGGCCTTTTTTTTTTACAGACACCTAACACTATCTGGCTATCTATTTAAGTATCGTATTACACTAATACAGGCACAGCAGTAAAGACAGATTTAGCTGAATATAAATTTGAGGCCTATTATTTAGGCGCTGGGTGACAGGTATACGTTTACGGACAGAATTAGACTTGGATCTGCACAGTAGCGTGTGTGTGAAGTTATTGAGAATTACCCTATCAGCACCTTGAATCTAATATACCCTTTTAGGGATAGATTTAAAGTAGGCCTGATACAGCAGAAACCACTAATTTAGAGAATTGCAAAATTGGGAATTGTATTTCAACCCAGAACAAAAACTGTGCTTTGACGGACACTAAATAACTTGACCAGCTAAAGCAATAATGACAGATTTGGATGAATATAAATTTGAGGCCTATTTTTTAGGCGCTGGGTGACAGGTATATGTTTACACACAGAATTAGACTTGGAATTGCACTGTAGCGTGTGTGTGAAGTTATTGAGAATAACCCTATCTGCACCTTGAATCTTATATACCCTTTTAGGGATAGATTTAAAGTAGGCCTGATACAGCAGAAACCACTAATTTAGAGAATTGCAAAATTGGGAATTGTATTTCAACCCAGAACAAAAACTGTGCTTTGACGGACACTAAATAACTTGACCAGCTAAAGCAATAATGACAGATTTGGATGAATATAAATTTGAGGCCTATTTTTTAGGCGCTGGGTGACAGGTATACGTTTACACACAGAATTAGACTTGGAATTGAACAGTAGCGTGTGTGAGAAGTTATTGAGAATAACCCTATCTGCACCTTGAATGTTATATACCCTTTTAGGGATAGATTTAAAGTAGGCCTGATACAGCAGAAACCACTAATTTAGAGAATTGCAAAATTGGGAATCTTATTTCAACCCAGAACAAAAACTGTGCTTTGACGGACACTAAATAACTTGACCAGCTAAAGCAATAATGACAGATTTGGATGAATATAAATTTGAGGCCTATTTTTTAGGCGCTGGGTGACAGGTATACGTTTACACACAGAATTAGACTTGGAATTGCACTGTAGCGTGTGTGTGAAGTTATTGAGAATAACTTGGTGACAGGCTCAGCTTGACCCTGATGTAGGATATAGCCCAAAAATAACCACACTATTGATGGTTAAATGCACTTGTGACAGGCTCAGCTTGCCCCTGATGTAGTATATGGCCAAAAAATAACCACACTATTGATGGTTAAATGCGCTTGATGACAGCTTGACCCTGATGTAGGATATAGCCAAAAAATAACCACACTATTGATGGTTAAATGCACTTTGTGACAGGCTCAGCTTGCCCCTGATGTAGTATATGGCCAAAAAATAACCACACTATTGATGGTTAAATGCACTTGATGACAGCTTGACCCTGATGTAGGATATAGCCAAAAAATAACCACACTATTGATGGTTAAATGCACTTTGTGACAGGTTCAGCTTGCCCCTGATGTAGTATATGGCCAAAAAACAACCACACTATTGATGGTTAAATGCACTTTGTGACAGGCTCAGCTTGCCTCTGATGTAGTATATGGCCAAAAAATAACCACACTATTGATGGTTAAATGCACTTGGTGACAGGCTCAGCTTGACCCTGATGTAGGATATAGCCAAAAAATAACCACACTATTGATGGTTAAATGTACTTGGTGGCAGCTTGTGCTGGCGCACCACAAGACACAAAATGGCCGCCGATCAACCCAGAAAAAAGTGAATGAAAAACGCTCTGGGCAGCCTAAAAACAGTGAGCAATTGAATAGCAGCAGTTCAATGATCCACAGCTGTAGATCGATCACTGAATGAAGTCTTTTGGAGGAGTTAATCACTGCCTAATCTCGCCCTAACGTCGCAGCTGCAACCTTTCCCTACACTTGTATCAGCAGAGTGACGTGCAGCGCTACGTGACCCAAGCTTATATAGAGGCTGGGTCACATGCTGCACTGGCCAATCACAGCCATGCCAATAGTAGGCATGGCTGTGATGGCCTCTTGGGGCAAGTAGTATGACGCTTGTTGATTGGCTGCTTTGCAGCCTTTCAAAAAGCGCCAAGAAAGCGCCGAACACCGAACCCGAACCCAGACTTTTACGAAAATGTTCGGGTCCGTGTCACGGACACCCCAAAATTCGGTACGCACCCGAACTATACAGTTCGGGTTCGCTCATCCCTAGTTATAGTACCAACCTCTCTAATAATTAGTTGGCCTTTCATTGACTGGTATAATGTATTAGTTAGACCCTACTTAAAGAGGACCTTTCACCGATTCTTACCCTATGAACTAACTATACAGACATGTGGAGCGGCACCCGGGGATCTCACTGCACTTACTATTATCCCCGGGCGCCGCTCCGTTCTCCTGCTATGCCCTCCGGTATCTCCGTTCCCTAAGTTATGGTAGGCGGAGTCTGCCCTTGTTCTTCTGTAGCGCTGGCCAATCGCATTGCAGAGCTCACAGCCTGGGAGAAAATAACCTCCCAGGCTGTGAGCTCTGCGCTGCGATTGGCCAGCGCTAGAGCAGACTCCGCCTACCATAACTTAGGGACTGGAATCTCCGCCTACTATAACTTAGTGAGCGGAGATACCGGAGGGCATAACGGGAGAACGGAGCGGCGCCCGGGGATAATAGTAAGTGCAGTGAGATCCCCGGGCGCCGCTCCACATGTCTGTATAGTTAGTTCATAGGGTAAGAATCGGTGAAAGGTCCTCTTTAAGACATTAGGATCCTTTAGCAATTCTGAAACTGTAGGTCTCGTCTCCCCTGTTTGAATCGATTTGTGGTCGAGCATGTGCAATGCCGTTATAGTCAAACTCTGTGGGACTGGTGAAGATAGCAGAGTACAGCACTTGGCTATGTCCCAGAGTCCTATAGGGGTTCAAACAGTGGGCAGAGTTAATCACTCTAGGAACAACCCCTTTAAGTATAGGTTAATGGTTTAAAATTATAATTTTTAAAAATGACAGATCTCTGACAGGAGAATTACACTAATGTCCCCAATGTGCATTCATCGTGCTTCAAAGTGAATATTATGTGATGTGGGGAAGCGGCGGAGAGAAGGCTGTCAAGTGCCAGTTTTGTTTATCTGGGTAATATATATATATATATATATATATATATATATATATATATTTTTTTTTTTTTTTAAAAAGAATTTTATCTGAAAAATCCAAACTAGTCAATGAATGTTGTCCATGGAATGGATGCCTAAGTTTGTCTGAAAGACAATAGCTTGTCTGATGGACATTAGACTATCCAAAGTGTTTGGATATACCAAAAGAAAACTAAATTATGTCAGCATTTTCTTTGATTCTAAACTAAAACTACCCAAGTCTTTGTTCAAGTCATCAGTTTTTGCAGATCACTGATGGTCTGTCAAGTAAAGAAAACGGAAGAGTAGGTCTTATCATCAGGATCCTTTACAGAATGGATCTGCTATATCTGCCATGGTTCCTGTTAAAACAGAAGCCACAACAGTACTGTGAACCAAGCCTAACAGTAACAAGGACTATTTTACATTGGAAAGTGTGAACTATTTTCCTATTGCCCTACAAATGTGTACTACATATGTGACAAGTGCCTACATACCAAGGATAGCTATGTGCACATCTTCATATAAGGTCCAGGATGGTGAGTAGGACCTGAAATGGCTAATACCTAAGAGAGTCGGCCAACAGCATGGCAAAGTTTACAGTCTTTAAAAAAAAAGGTTTAATAATAGAGCACTTAAAACGATACCTAAGACAACTGTGTTAAAAATAAAATGCATAAATGTCATGAAGATCCAAGATTTATTTGAAGAAGGATGACTCAAGGCTTTGACACAACATGATTACATATTGACCCAGTATGGAACAAGTTTAGAAATGTCAACATTTTAGTAATAATTGTGTCAATAAGGAGTTTCCACCATATCAGGTGCTTGCTATAAAGTAAAACACGGGAGTCTCAAAAATGCTGTAGATGGTGATTGCTTACAGAGGGTGTTGGAGTTCCACTGGTTTGTTTGAAATGCTGCATTTCTGCAAGCACAAAGGTGAAAGTCATTTTTCCACATATGATGACCTTTATCACATGATTCATTATAATCATTGTGCTTGGCCATTGGTTTTATGAATCAGACACACATTAACTAAAATATGTCACTATATCTACATATTACTACAAATTACAGTTACACAAGCCAAGCATTTATATCCAGTGAGTTCAGTTGGATGGCATTTCCTTAGCCCTACACAGATAACACTGAATGAAGTTGCTATAAACAGTTTGCTTTTGTAAAATAATACAAATCATACTACTAGTAATACCGTGATACACACTTTAAAGGGTCTACACAGAAATGATAAATGTTTAAAAAAAAAAAAGTTTGCTAACCCATTCATTTCAATCGGATTTCAATGAGATTCACGATGTGCTGTCCGCATCCGTATGTCCGTTCCGCTGCATCCGCAAAAATATAGAACAGGTCTTATTCTTATTACGGACAAGAATAGGACGGTTCTATTATGGGCTGGACGTTCCGTTCCGCAAAATGTGGAAAGCACTTGGTAAGTATCTTTGTTTTATGAATCGGCAATTTGTAGATCGCAAAACAGGCTACGGTTGTGTGCATGAGCCTTTAAGAAGAGAGAGTGGAAAAAGGCTATAGACTAATTTATTTGTAGACATTTTTATTTGTTTCTTAAAGGTAAAGTGGAACAATTTTCTAAAAAGTTTATGTAATCTGATCCTTCATAGAGCAGCCAGTCTGTCTTCAGTGAAAACAGATCTGAGCAGTGAACTGAGAGTTTTAGTTAAAGGGAATGTGTCACCAATTTTTTTCTCTACCAATTAAAAGCAGATAATGACACATATATCCTTTTTTCTAATCTGTTTTATGATTGTAGATTTTTTTATTCTATTTCATGATCATGATTATGGGCTCTGCTATCTTGCCTGAGCTGTTCTGAACTGCATTTAGAGAGATACTTAAAAAAAGCCACCATGGGCCATAGTCACAATAGACAGGAGCTGACTCATTGACTTCTATGGGAGAGTTTTCTAGTCATGCTCTGTGACCTGTGCAGAGGTCAGGAGGGAGAAAATAAGCTCGGACATTACCAACTGTGAATGTTTAATCCTGTGTTCAACCATCCAGAGGTGATAGCTGCCATTGTAATCCTGCTTGTAATGATAAGCAGATAACTCCAGTAAAGTGATACATACAGATCAAGGAGTGACACCTATTATTAGGCTTACTGGCTAGTGTGAAAACTGCAGGATTTTAGAATTGTTTTTATTATAGATATTGACATTGAAAATTAAAAATATCATCACCAAAATTCTTTAAAAATGTGTTTAACATTAAGACGTAATTTAAACAGGAAGTCATTTTCTGATAGATTCCCTAGAAAGGGGAAGCAGGAAATGAGCCTGATAAGAGGAGAAGGAAGTATTATTCCCTAATAACATGCATTACAAAGTTCCTTATATTCACCTGTACTATTTATAGAAAAAGAAAATGAAACAACAGTAACTCTTTAAAGAGCTTGTCCAGCAGTTAAAAATTTCATACAAGAGGTTCAGAATGATGCAAAACTCATCTAACTGTTCCCCTACGGCTCCCATTCTGACAATTCCCGGGTTCCCCTCTGGTCTCTTTTACCTGGTCCCTCTCAACATGCAGGAAATGCCCGATAATGACTGCAGGTCACAGGCCAAAGCAGTGACCTACCTGATCCAGTGATTACCTGATCAGTCCTTTCCTAAATGTCTGAGAAATCCTCAGAACTCAAGTGGGGGGTTCAGTGAGGCGAGTATTGTTTGTCGTAGTTATGCCACCTGCTCTTATGTTAGCCCATGACTACTGCATCCTATACTACTCTTGTTTCTGCACAACTCATTACTTATCAATCCCTAATTCTGGCTCCATTTTGTTGGTCCAGACAAAATACATTGTTTTTTTCCTGGCTGGAACATGTGTTTCTGTGATTCAACCTTTATATTTACAATACTTTAAAACTTGGCTTAGACAAAAGAAAGGTATGAAAACATTTTACAAGCAAACACAGCATGACACATGATTATCTATTATCTTCTGATCTCTCAAAGCAGGGGTGGAATTTTAATGAGTCTCTAGAGGTTTGGACCTAGATATAAGACAAATCGTCATAATGTAGATAAAATATACCCACAGGATGAATATTAACTATTCATTTAAGGTCCTTTTTTTAACCTTATCAACTATTTAACTGTATAAAATGACTATGATTTCACTTAGACTGTCCTCAAAAATCAGGTGCAGCAAAGAATCTGAAAAGATCTAGAGAACTGTAAATTTACCCCAAACATCTACTGTATATGTACACTGGATAGTGGGGCTTTAAGAAATCTGCTTAGGAGCTGAGCAGATGCCATAGCCAGGGGGTGTCTACTGCATTACACAACAGTGTAAGTAAGACCGTGATCGGCGTCAATTATGATTACAGGCTCCTCAGATGCCATGGTCAATTGTGACCACAGCAGCTAAGCAAAGCCCCTAACAGATCATGGGAGCTTTTTGGTTGCTATCTAAGCCTGGGACCTTCTGAAGGCTCTCAGGCCTAAAATAGTAAAGTTCCTCTTAAGCTCTGCTTCAGCCAAAGCTTAATAGGAACATTTAGATTTTGCCATAGACTGCACCACTATTTTATTGTAGTCTATAGTACATGAAATCAAACAGTCGCATGTTCAAATCCACTAGGAGGACTAAAAATTTAGTTACAAAAAAGTTTATGTAAAAAAAACTAACAGTAAAAAATCAAATGCTCCTTTTCCCGATTTTACAAATAATAAAAAAAAAAATCGAAGTAATTATCCTATATGGTGAAGGCAGTAAAAAAAAGGATCCCTTGCGCAGCTCCGTAGACAGAAATATGAATGTCATAAAAAAGTGGGAAAAAAAATGTATTAAACTATAATAAAACTATAATCTATAATCATAGTAACCAACAGAATGAAGGTAATGTGCAATTTTTACTGCACAGGTATTGTTGTAAATATAAAAATCTCTAAAATTTTAATTTGTTTTTCAATTCCATCATTTTTTTTTCAGCTTCCAATTGTATGAAATACTAAATGGTGCCCGCTTTATAAGCAAAAATGTGAAAATTTGATGGCTCTTGGAAGGCAGGGAAGAAAAAAATTAAAATAAAGATTGATTATGGCACTAAGGAGTTAACCTAGTGCTTTTTAAGAGGATACTTAGTTTTTAGGGCATACAGCTCTATTCATTGCCATGAATAGGGCTTAAAGATGTAGTCAATGATGTATTGACGTTATTACTAGTGTTGAATGAGGCGAGGCATTCAAAGTGGAATTTCGTCCAAAGTTTAGGAAAACTTCAATTCCCAATTAATCCAAATTTCCTTGTGCTTCGTGGTAAAAGATCAGTTTTTTCTAAAATGGCGGCTGCATGTGTTAAGTGAAAGTAAGAAGCTCAAGATTGTGAAATCATCTATAATGCTGTTCAGCCAGCCAATCCACAGATAGCCATCACCTGTGATATCACAGCACTATAAAATCCTCATCCTGAGCAGACTCCGCCATTGTCCTGTGAGCTGAGCATAGAGAGACGGCACAAGTGCTCATGCGCTAGGAACAGTGTTGCTGGAAAGGATTAATAGAAGAATATTGGAGAGAGGGAGACTGCAAGGAGAGTGCAGGGAGACTTGCTCTGCACAAGTTTTATTTATTTATTCCTACATTTACTTATTTCTACATCAGTCATAAATTGAATTCAATACCAATACGATGGAAACCTTTATTATTACGGTGCCAGCGTGCCAACCAATACCATCTAGTCTGCACCCCTTAGACCAGGGGACCAGGTCTTAATGATGACCGTCCTTATCTTTTCCCAGCTTTATTTCTTCCAAATCATCCTTAAGTCTCCATGTCCTAGAAAAGTCAGCAAGATGCAGAGAGAGGAGGAGCTGTTCCTGAGGACACATTCTCATCGAAATTAGATGATGTGGAAAAGCACCAGCATCACCGCAGCACAGCGGCTCCTTGTGGCCGTACCCTAAGGCAGAATGGCCTGGGTATTCCTGATTTATAGCGATTCATGAAGAATTAATTTGTAACAAATCAAATTTATTAAAGAAAACACACTTCTAGCATCCAGGCCGTAATAAAATCCATCCAGGTTTATTAATAACATAAAATTGATATGGTAGATAGGAATCACAGAATGGTCAACGCATTTCGAAATGTTGTCTTAATCATGGCCCAATTGCATGTGTACATAGCACTTCCTTAAAAACATGTATCCATCCCTAAACACGCCTCTTGCCATGTGTATGCATGATCATTAACTAAACCAAAGCAGGCATGCTAGTTACCTTATAAAACATCAACATAACAGTCAAAAACATACAAATACTGCAATAATTGCCAGAACTAGATTAATATTCAAAGATGAGGCCATGTCAGTTATTCATCCCACTGGGTATTCTACTTTCAAGTGAAAAAATCCAGACTACCTCCCTGTTGAATAGCTTCCTGCTAATATTTCCCCCATGACAGGAGTTGAAGACTCTCTCTATTCCCATAATACAGAGATCAGAGAGGTCTCCTTTATGAATATCTCTGAAATGCCGTGACAACATGGAGATATTAGTCAATTTCTCATTAGATACATCTGAAAGATGTTTTCTAATCCTGGTCTTAAGACCATTAGAGGTGCAGACTACATATTACAGGTTGCACCTTCTACAGGTAGCTAAATATATGATGTTGCTCGCATTACTAAACTATTCCAAGAGGGGAACAAAGGGAACTAAAACTTAACATTTAATGAGTGTCAATTTAAAAGCTGCGTTACACATAAAGACAAATACATACAACAAAGACTGATAGAAAACAAAACTAGGATGATACCTAATTTGCAATACAACAAGAAAAGGAATGGTCTCACCAATCAGTAGATACAGATGGAGTGGGTGCTCCAGGAGAGTTTTTCCAATTAGGTCACCAGCTGTCTAGATCCACTGGATATGGTGGACAGAAGTACCATCCAACAAAGAGATGCTGAACTATATAGGCTGTAGTGTAGATTGATGTCAGGAGCTGCTCATCCTAAGTGACCCTGTCCAGGGATGGGGTCTAGCAAGCCCTACCTACCTACACAGAGCACTCGCCCCGAAAGGGGCGACCCCATCTGGATGCCTGTCCCTGTGCCCGGGCAGAATCCCTAATAAGCCCTTACACAACGAGCCATGTTTCGTTCAACATGAATTCATCAGGGGAGTAATGTAAAAAAGGGTAGAGCAAAATTGGGGCAAAGCAAAGTTGAAGTTTAGATGCTAGATATATAATGGTCCTAAGGCAAACAAGTGGGCAATAGGGCCCACGGGCATCAAATCAAAAAAGAGGTTTTCCCATATATATTTCCCTAAGGCTCAGTCTGTAATGGTGTCCTGGACTGGCGTAACCTGGGGGCTACACCTAAAGGCACCAGTGGGTGAACAGGCTAGGGTTAAATTATGGCCCTGAAAAAATTGGTGCCCTAAAGTGGGAAATACGAGTCTGGCTATCAGCAACTGTAAATGCCTGGTAGCACGCTTTAAAAGGCTGCGGTCCGAGCACCTTATTCCCTGACCCGCCCTTCCGACCATGTGATCAGATCATGTGACTCCCTAGTTGAAGGGCTAAATGACAATCACATTGGGTTACGCTTCACATCTGAGATTAATGAGGGGACTTTGCCTTTCCTTGATGTACTGATTACCAAACCAAACCGAATTAGATACATCAGTATATAGGAAACCAACCTCCACCAATACTCTGCTCAGGTGGGAGAGTAGCCACCCCCTTCCCCTGAAAAGGGGAATTCCTAAGGGGCAATACCTTAGACTCAAGAGAAACTGTTCCACGAAACGGGATTAAACAAGCAGATGACCTACGCATTAGGTTTCGCAAGCGGGGGTACCCGGATAAAGTCCTAAGACAGGCATTTAGATTAGCATTGCAGGAGGATAGGACTAATCTCATTGCCCCTAAATCTGCCACTGTACATACCCCTAAGCTAATCCTCTTAATTACTACTTATGATAGAGCGGCCAGTGAGATTTGTGAAATTGTACATAGAAATTGGGGTATTCTCAAAATGGATTCAGACTTGCAGGAGGTTGTGGGGGATTACCCACACCTCACCTAACGCCGAGGGCGTGACCTTCGTGACAAGCTGGTAGCCAGTGAATTTATACCCCTGTCCACTGCTGGGTGCATGTGGCTACAGATGAACACTAAAGGCTGCTACAGATGTAGTGGCTGTATTGCCTGTAATCACTTGCAGACTGGTAAAACCTTCCGGAGTAATATCACAGGGAAGAAGTATACCATTCATCATTACATTAACAGCAAAACCCGCGGGGTCATTTACCGCCTAACCTGCGAATGCGCCAAGGAGTACATCGGTAGAACCATCCGCGAGTTCCACAGGAGAATTGGCGAACACCTTAATGATATATCTAAAGCCAAAGATACACCAGTCGCCAACCATATTTTCAGTCATCACAATGGTAAAGCTCGGGTGAACTTTATGGGAATTGACAGCGTTCCCCCTTCCCCCTAGGCGGGGAGGTAATTGGGACCGTGACATCCTCCAGCGTGAGACTCGCTGGATCTATTATCTCAAAACTATGGCTCCACTCGGTCTAAATGAGCAGCTCAATTTTAGCTGCTTCATCTGACCTCTGTACCATACTCTCTGTGTGTCTTTATCTGCGTTTTTCTATAACTGTTAACACCTATCTTTATACTTTTTTAGATGGGTGCAATGCCTTTATCTATATATTTTGTAGTACACATTGACCCTATATTAGGTACTTATTCTGTGACTAAGCTATTGCCAAAGAAACTCCGTTTACACCTAAATTGATACCATAGAGCACACTCGTATGTGTGCCTTTGCAGCAACCATGGTCGGAAGGGCGGGTCAGGGAATAAGGCGCGTGGACCGCAGCCTTTTAAAGCGCGCTACCAGGCATTTACAGTTGTTGATAGCCAGACTCGTATTCCCCACCTTAGGGCACCAATTTTTTCAGGGGTATAATTTAACCCTAGACTGTTCACCTACTGGTGCGTTTAGGTGTAGGCCCCCAGGTTAGGCCAGTCCAGGACACCATTACAGACTGAGTATTGCCTTAGGAACATTATATATCTAGCATATATCTAGCATCCGCCTGGGTACAGGGACAGGCATCCGGATGGGGACGCCCCTTTCGGGGCGAGTGCTCTGTGTAGGTAGGTAGGGCTTGCTAGACCCCATCCCTGGACAGGGTCACTTAGGGTGAGCAGCTCCTGACATCTATCTACACTACAGTCTATATAGTTCGGCATCTCTTTGTTGGATGGTACTTCTGCCCACCATATCCAGTGGATCTAGACAGCTGGTGACCTAATCGGAAAAACTCTCATGGAGCACCCATTCTATCTGTATCTACTGATTGGTGAGACCATTCCTTTTCTTGTTGTATTGCAAATTAGGTATCATCCTAGTTTTGTTTTGGCCCCAGTCAGGTCGTTGTCTATCAGTCTTTGCTGTATGTATTTGTCTTTACATACAAATGACACACATTAAATGTTAAGTTTTAGCTCCCTCTGTTCATCTCTTGGAATAGTTTAGTTTGGCTTTGTATTGGAGAGATCCCTGTGAAGTTTAACACATTATATGATATACACTTCTCCATTTTCAGTTTCAAGTTGCTGGTATTACAAATGAATTTATTTGATATGATTCACCTGTAGTATTGGAAACAAAAATATTACCCAGTGTTAAATAGTGACATAATCTGCACCTACTATGGCGGCATTTTTAAAAAACAGTAAACCACGTGGTTTTCTGTGTATGAGTATCATCTAAAAATAAACTGGGTGATAAAGCAGAGGCGAGAGTAGGTGCCTTTATACTGACTGAATCAAATTTGTTGGCTAACTGCAGCGAAGTTACCGAATTGAATTTTTCAAAACTTCGCTCATCTCTAGTTATTACTTTACGCATTAACGCAACAAAATCACATTACGGTAGTACAACAAATCTTGTTAAAGTGACTATCCTGGAGCTGTGGGTCCACAATAATACTAGCTACATCTATAGTTGTAGTTTCTTGCTCTGTCTGTGGACAGAGCTTCACAATACAGGCAGGGGCGGACTGGGAACTTAAAGAGGCCCTGGAAAAATACTAAAAGTGGCCTCGTTTTGTAGTTGGGTCCAAATTGATGGAAGGCAGGGCCAGCAATGCCATATTGTGGCAAATTAAACCAAATCAACAGAGCCAAGAACCACATTCCATCATAAAATACTGCCAGCAGCACAAAATACAGAAACTTCCACTGGCCGGCCCACTGGGCATCGTCCCACCAGCAAATTTCCCTGTAAGGTCTATGGCTAATCTGTCCCTGCATACAGGTCAAATTTGGCAATGAGACCCAGCGCTAGTTAAGGCTCCTTTATGGTGAGGGTCCTGACAGTTTCAGATGTCACAAGTTTGAATGGTGTATATAGATAATTTTAAATTGCATCACATAACATGCAAACTAAATCTATAATTATATTTGTTATGGTCATTTCAGTGATTACTCACTGTGGTGGTGGTTGTCAATGTCAGCCAGCTTCCTCTGCACATAACTGTAGTCAGTTTTGAGTATAAGCTTTTTTCTCTGTTATGTTTTAAGACATAAAAACTGTAGGATACGGTCCTGCCAAGGAAGTAAAGTGTATATGAAAATCTTCCCTATAGTATGATCATTCATATAAACTCCTAAATACATGAAATTGTATGTCAATATGATTATCTACTTGTCCAGGTTTGAGGAATTTTTTTACAGAATTCAGGAGATCTTTACAATGTATGTTAGAAAATAATTGTTATAAATTATAGAATTATTCTTCTGTCCATTTTGGGGAGAGATCGCTTTTTATTCTGTTTTTGAGAGGTGGGACAAGCAAAAACAGGAATTCTGTAAATTTTTTAAATTTTACAGTGTTCACAATGCTGGTTAAAGAATGATATATTTTTAAGGTTTGGTTCATTATGAAAACGGCAATACAGTTTTATTGCAATTTTTTCAATAAATAATGTATTTTTAATAGGGAAAAGTTTTCAGGTTTAATTTCATTATATATTTAAAAATGTTCTGAAACTAAGATGGCAGCCATGGGGCCATAGTTAGGCCCTTGACTACCATGGTAACCCATCAGTCATTGCTTTGCTGGTAGTAGGGTGATGGGGGTGTCAGCTACCCTTTCAACCCCCATAGAAGCTGGATTGACAATATCTCCATTGTTGGCCATCAGCCAGCTCCCACTGTAGATATTGAGGCTCCTGCGCCATCCCATCCAATCCCCTGGACTTGACTGTATGTTCCTTTGCTCGAAAATACAATGAATATGAGTGCATAGTTATTTCAATTTGTCTCAAGGGGGTAAGATTGAGAACCCTTCAAATTACTGAATGGTACACTAGTCCAAAAACTGGTCTTCTCTGTGACGTATTCCTCACCTGGGAACACACCTTTTAGAGAATACTAAACTACCTGGTACTGTTCACAGCAACATTTATTTCCTATGTATTATAGTGACAGAAAATAATTGGTCAAAGCCACCACATAAAAAATAAAAAAATTGTTGTATGGTAAGAAAATTAACACGGACCATCATGCATATGACATACAGGTGAAACTCGAAAAATGAAATGTGCAAAGTCCATTTATTTCAGTAATGCAAATTAAAAGGAATTGCATTAATGCAGCTTAAAATTTGAATATTGTGAAAAGGTTCAATTTTCTAGGCTGAAAGTGTCACACTCTAGTCAGCTAAATTATCCATACCCCCTGAGCAAAGGGTACGTGAGATTGTGACTTTGGGGTTTCATAAACTGTAAGCCATAATCATCCAAATTATAACAAATGAAGGCTTGAAATATCTCGCTTTGCATGTAATGAGTCTATCTCATATGTTAGTTTCACCTTTTAAGTTGCATTACTGAAATAAATGAACTTTGCACAATATTCAGTTTCACCTGTATGTGGGCAGGTTAGCTGAATGTTGGGGTTTTGAAAATCAAACTGTCAGGTGCCATCTCCATGACCAGAAGCTTTTCAGCAAGCAAGTGGAGACCTATGACATGGTGAGATCCACCAATTTTTGGGTTATTCACATTACTGTTATGTTTGACAACGTATTATGAAGAAAAGCACCTGATATGCACTTGGTGCTGGATCATTGACAATTCGGAAGAGGTTTTACTGCTAGGGATCCAGGAGATCTTGTGAAAACATACTGGTCAGGATACAAGGAAGGACATTCATAGACTGGTTCACAGTCATTAGGATACAAGAATAATGTAAATAACAAATATGAAAATGTCCCTTTAGTTGTCGTTTATATTCTGATGCTAAATGAAATACTTTACTTTTGATGGTTACAATTGTTAGGACCTGTTTAAAACTTGATGGGATTTTGAGAGAGTTGGGAGAGGAGAGACGGGAGAAATCCAAGCCATGGTGTTGTGTTATACTACAGTGCCCTCTAGAGGTGAACTAAATGGAGAAGGTTAAAACAGGACACAAAAACCTGAGAGCTATCATTTAAACATATACCACACATTCTGTAAACTCTTTAGAGATTAGTATTATCTATAAGATGATCAGCATATTAAGTGGAGGCATAAGATACTTTTAGACACAGAAGTTTTTGTTCAAGCGAAGTATGTGACTGAAAAATCTGTTCCATTTATCTGAATAGGGCTTGCAGAAGTCCATGTGCTTGCTGCCAAAGCAACCCCATTTGGATGAATGAGCCAAAATCTGCTGTGCGTGAAGGCTCCCTTAGGGCTCATGCACACGAGCAAACAGCGGGTCTGCAATATACGGGCACCAGCAGTGTGCACTTCGTATCACGGATGCAGACCTATGCAGACCTATTGACTTGAATGGGTCCGCGATCCGCAAGATACGGAGTGGAGGCACAGATCAGAAGCCCATGGTTTCACCACAAAGTGCTTCTGTGGGATTTCGGTCCGTACCTTTGCACCACAAAAAAAATAGAACATGTTCTATTTTTTTGCGGTGCGAAACATATCTGGCAGATCGCGGACCCATTCAAGTGAATGCATCCGCAGCATCTGCAAACAGTGTGCACTCAGCCAGTACCTGTACATTTGTTATCCACAGCATGGCCACCGGGCACACACGCTCATGTGCATTAGCCCTTACAGTTAGGCCTCTTTCACACGGGCATGGCGGATTAGGTTCGGATGCGTTCAGTGAAACTTGCACCATTTTGCAAGCAAGTTCAGTCAGTTTTGTCTGCGATTGCGATGAGTTGTTCATTTTTTTCCGCGCGGGTGCAATGCGTTTTGATGCATTTTTCACGCGCGTGATAAAAAACTGAAGGTTTACAAACAACATCTTCTAGCAATCATCAGTGAAAAACGCAAACAATGCGTTTTTCACTGAAGCCCCATTCACTTCTATGGGGCCAGGGCTGCGTGTAAAACGCAGAATATAGAGCATGCTGCGTTTTTCACGCAACGCAGAACTGATGCGTGAACCGAATAGGTTAGGATTCAGCGTGGGTGCTATATGTTCACGTCACGCATTGCACTCGCTCGGAAAACTCGCTCGTGTGAAAGAGGCCTTATTATAGTCTTTACTTCATCACATATTCATATGTAAAGTCTGGAGCGTAAAGCTACAAGACACCTCTACTTTTAATTGTATTTTCTAACTATTGGACTACAGCTGTAGTCCAAAGCAGAACGTGGCTTGTATGTAACTTTGCGCCTGCAATTGTCACTTGAGCTGTCACAGTAAAAATCAAGTGGTACAAAAAGTCTAGGTGTGCGACCACATGGTCGGGTTTCTGCATGCAGTTTTGGAAGCCGAAACCAGAAATGAATTTAAAAAAGAGATCTGTCTTTTATACGTTCTCTCCTTTTATGATCCATTACCGATTTTGGCTTCCGAAACTGCATGCAAAAAACTAACCGTGTGGTTGTACCCTGGGGCTACACCTAGACTTTTTGACTATTGACTGACAGCTGCAAGCACAAGATTGCATACATGTCCATTTATTTCTTTGGACTGCAGTTTAGAAAATAAAATTGAACGTTCTAGAGAAACGTTCAAGGTATAGCCCAGAATAAATAATGTGCTACCCAGACCATAGACCATTTAAAGAGTAGCTCCATTTGGGTGCTTCACATGTACTGTATTATTAGGGAGAAAATTTGTACAATAAATCTCTACTCTACCTATAAAAAAATAAAACGGTTACATTTCAGAAAGAAACGGGTTTAAAATGAATCACCTCAAATTCATTTTATAATGAAAAGTGATAAAACTTCAAAATACAGATTTCCACAGCGTGCAGCATCAAACTACTATATATACAGATTTTAGAAACATGTTTCAGAGCATTAAAGGGGTTTTTAAAGACTTTGTGTGCCATAAACTGGAATCTACACCAGCTGCGAGCCAGTGTAGAGTTAAGTTATAACTGACGTCAGTTTTCTGGTATACATCATTAGAGATGAGCGAATCGACTTAGAAAGAAACATCTGAAGTCGATTCGCATAAAACTTCGTTCTAATACTGTACGGCGCAGGAGCTCCGTACAGTATTTAAATGTATTTGCTCCGATGAGCCGAAGTTATTACTTGGAACCAAACCAGAGTTCGGGAAATGTTTTTTTACAGTACAAATTAATTTATGAAGTTATTACGTGAAGTCACGCGAGACTTCGCAAAGCAATAACTTTGGCTCATCGGAGCCAATACATTCTAATACTGTACGGAGCTCCTGCTCCGTACAGTATTAGAACAACGTTTTATGCTAATCGACTTTGGATGTTTCATCCGAAGTCAATTCGCTCATCCCTAATTATTATAAATGTGGTGAGATGAAGTGGCCACTCCCACGCCAGTAGACTCTGCCCACTTTTGGGCAAAAGCAGGTGAGAATTGTAAGAAGTCTTAAAATATCATTTGCATAAAAAATGAATCCCATTGAGTGTTGGCTTTGTTCACGGCCTGGATCTTTGGAATGGGCCAGGAGAATCAGGCCTGCACCCAGGATTGGTGACACTTCTTTTTTTCCTGGGAACAGCGTTCACTCTCAAGGGAATTTGCAATTTCTCAAGATTTTTCCGCTTTAGTGCTGTGGAATCTTGGAGTCTTGAATATGCTTTGTGAAACAGAAAAAAAATTACACATTTGTTATTCTAAACCGCAACAAAGAAACAAGTCAGTTTCTTCAGAGAAGCAATTAACAGACCATTTACTTCTTGTAGAACAGTTTTCTCACCTGCACCATTTGATATCCACTTACCCATTCCAGTTTTCCATTGTGTGAAAGGTTCAGTTTGCTTAAGGAAAATAGAACACCTGTGTTGGGTGACGTGCTGTAAAATCCACTGTGTCAACATACACGATTGTCAAAAACAAGATACCACAATCTTCTTTACCCATACATCAAACTTACGTTACTTAGCAGCAAATCTCAAGCATTGCACAGAAATCCAAAGGTGGATATCTCAACAGAATATGTAAGAAAAAAGGCCTGTTTGATGTCCACATTATACAAGTTGCCAAAAATATGCATTAACTAAAACATTAAAACCACCTGCCTAATATTCTGTAGGTCCTCCTAATGCCACAAAAACAGCTCCATCAAGGCATGGACTACACAAGACCTCTGAAGTTGTCTTGTGGTTTCTGCGGTCATGACTAACGACGAGTGAAGTTTTCAAAAATTCGATTCAGCTGCTTTTACCGAACTTCAACAAGAAATACAGGTTTATTACCTTGTCACCAATCGTATTCCATTGTGTTCCGAGGGGGGTAATGACGAGGAACGGCGATCAAGCCGCCCTGTGACTGAACCTCTCAGATGCTGCGTTCAACACTGATTGCGGCATCTAAGAGTCACATTGAGGCCTTTCATGGGGTTAATCAGGGGTTAAAAAAAATACCCACCTCATCCATTTGATCACGAAGAGGCCATCATGGCTTCTTGATTGAAGGAAACATACATTTGGCGCATTTTCTTCAATGAACGGCCACTCCGCAATCAAATGGATGAGGTGAGTATGTATTTTTTTATCGCCATTTCAGGAAAAATTTATTGATTAACATGAAGCTGCAAGAAATTCAGATTCAAGGCGAATCAAATTTTACCTGAAATTCAGATCAAATTCTACTTTGTTAACTTCGATTCGCTCAACACTAGTCATGACATTAGCAGCAGACCCTTTAACTTTTGTATGCTGGGAGGCGAGGCCTCCATGGATCGGATTCCTTTTTCCAGTACAATCCAAGAATGTTCAGTCAGTTTGTGATCTGGAGAATTTGGAGGCTAAGTCAACACCTTGAATTACATGTGCCTTAACATATTTTTGCAGTGTTGCAGGGTGCTGCCATTAAGTAATACTGTTGCCATGACGTGGTGTACTTGGCATACAGCAGTGTATGTAGGTGGTACATGTGCAGTGACCCATTAGGCCATTGTTAATGATAGGACTTGATACATTACCTGTCTTTTGTTATGGTGTTTGTACTTCAGGTTGAATCACTGGGTCCCCTGGCATCTGTATCTAGAAAGGGACTACCCCCTGGGCTTGGGCCCTTTCCTGTAAAGTTTGTTGTGTGAGCAACTAGCAGCATCTCTAGTCCTGTGGCAACCTCAGACCATGTTTGGGACTCAGGGAGTAGGCCCAGGAAATATCCAAGAGAGATAGCATCTTTAAAAAGGTTGAGCAGCCCTAAAAAGAGGGTGTGAATTAAATCTGCTAATGCTTAGTTAGGTAAGGCTTCTGGACTTAATAGGCCTTGATTTGGTCTAAAAGGCCTCTGCCCCCCAGTCATACTATGGTGGCAGCTTGCAGCTGCTGCTTTTGAGGCTCTACACTCTGCAGTGGAAATTGGAGATGTTTTATGAGGAATTTCACCCCTTTGGCTGGATTTTGATATTTAGTGGGAGATTTATCAAAACTGGTGTAAAGGAAAACTGGCTAAGTTTCTCATAGCAACCAATCAGATTTCACCTAAGTATTGTTATATATGAAAGCACACCTCTGCAAGGATCTCCAAAAGATAATCCACCGATTCAGCTTCAGAACCTGCTGTAATTTTGTTGGAACTATTCAAAAACTGTACCTCCATTTACATGTGGAAGGGAATTGTTCTACCATCATTCGCCAGCTGGTACAGTGAAACATGTCAAGGTGGCCATGTAGACAATTGTTTAAGAGCTGATAGGAAGCCGTGTATTTTAGCATAGGGAAGATCTGGGAAGCTGCAAGCTCATAGGAAGCCGTGTATTTTAGCATAGGGAAGATCTGGGAAGCTGCAAGCTCAAAGGAAGCAGTGTATTTTAGCATAGGGAAGATCTGGGAAGCTGCAAGCTCATAGGAAGCAGTGTATTCTAGCATAGGGAAGATCTGGGAAGCTGCAAGCTCATAGGAAGCATTGTATTTTAGCATAGGGAAGATCTGGGAAGCTGCAAGCTCATAGGAAGCAGTGTATTTTAGCATAGGGAAGATCTGGGAAGCTTCAAGCTCATAGGTAGCCATGTATTTTAACATAGGGAAGATCTGGGAAGCTGCAAGCTCATAGGAAGCAGTGTATTCTAGCATAGGGAAGATCTGGGAAGCTGCAAGCTCATAGGAAGCAGTGTATTCTAGCATAGGGAAGATCTGGGAAGCTGCAAGCTCATAGGAAGCAGTGTATTTTAGCATAGGGAAGATCTGGGAAGCTGCAAGCTCATAGGAAGCAGTGTATTTTAGCATAGGGAAGATCTGGGAAGCAGACTGCAGCTGCAACAGACTCTACCAAAGTACCTGCCGTGAATACATGTAGCACTGAATGCTAGGCTTGTAGGAGTTGAATGCTGCAATACCAACTGAAATATCACAGTGAATTCAATACTGTGTGATGTATTCAATAGTCTCTGAATAACTTTGGAGAATTTTGATACCATCAACACTCTGATAGAGTAGATCAGAGTGTTTGATGTGAGTAAATGTATGATAGAACACTACGTCTGCATGAGTGGGATGCAGGAATATAAAATTACCACCAGGAATAATTGGAATATCCCAGTGAAGCAATACTGTGAGTTCAGCTAAATTCTAGCATTCCTTAAATATTTTTTGAGAATCTTTTGATACCACCAATATTAGATGAATATATCAGGGATTGGGTAACACGGTGGCTCAGTGGTTATCACTGGTGCCTTGCAGCGCTGGGGTTCTAGGGCCAAATCTGACCAAGGACAACATCTGCATGGAGTTTGTATGTTCTCCCCGTGTTTGCGTGGGTTTCCTCCGGGTACTCCGGTTTCCTCCCACTCTCCAAAGCTATACTGATAGGGAATTTAGTTTGTGAGCCGCATTGGGGAACAGCTTGATGCTAATGTCTGTGAAGCACTGCGGAATATAGTAGTGATATATAAATGCGTAAAATAAATAAATTGTTAATAATACAATCACTGTAGCACAATCTTTGTATATCACAGTGATTCTAATTCTGTCAGAAGTATTCAGTAGAATTTCACCACTCCCCAGACACATTCTTGGAGAATGCTAATATTAGCAATACTACTCCAATTGTACACTTGGGCTACTCACAGTCAAACACTCCCTACAGCACCACTCCCTAAGGGCTCATGCACACGACCATTGTTGTTTTTCGGTCCGTTTTTCATGGATCTGATTTAAGTCCTCTTCCGTTCCGTTATTCCACAAAACATATCTCTATGGTTTCCGTATGCGATCTGTTTTTTGCGGATCGGAAACGGAAACAGTACCTTATTAATCACCAAACACATGAGCAATATGGACTGGCATAGCATTTCTACAGTATGGATCCGCAAAGTCCGGATAAAATACGGATGACATACGGATGTCTTCCGTGTGCATTCTGTATTTTTTGCGGATCCGTTGACTTGAATGGGGCCTCGGACCGTGATTTGCGGACAATAATAGGACATGCATTACTTTTTTTGCGGAACGGAAATACGGAAACGGAATGCACACGGAGTACCTTCTGTTGTTTTTGCAGACCCATTAAAGTGAATGGTTCCGCATAAAAAATGGAACGGAAGCGGAAAGAAAATACGTTCGTGTGCATGAGCCCTAAAGCAATTGTAAACATGGATACTACAAATACTACTGCGCACCATCAATTTTGTTTTCCTCAGGGGGGGTTGTCTTTATTTTTTTTGGACCAAAGAAATAATAAAATTAATGTTTTGGAAGCTCTTTGTGCACATTTTTTTTCTTCTCAACATGATGGAGCAGTTTTTTCACCTGCCACCCCAGGCTGAGGCAAATCAACAAGCTGAGACCTCCCACTTCAATGCCCAGGTTCAGGTCCGCTAGTGTCTGCTCTAACAAACCACCCTAATATGATAGGTTTTGGGGCAGCCGTTTTGCTAAAATAACAACTTATATCTATATGCTAATGAGCCTCTAGGTGCTATGGGGGCGTCATTAGCCCCTAGAGGCTCCGTCTACCTTCCTGAACTGCCGCCGCCCAGCGCGTCCCTCCAGCCCGCCCATCTCCTGCTGAATGCGATCCTCCCCGTGCGCGTCTCTGTTCGGCGCATGCGCAGTGAATGTCTGACCGCTTCCCTGCTCAGACATCTCCACTGCGCCTGTTCCTCGGAGCACTATGATGTCATCAGCGCAGGCGCAGTGGAGATGTCTGAGCAGGGAAGCGGTCAGACATTAACTGCGCATGCGCAGAACAGAGACGCGCACGGAGAGGATCGCATTCAGCAGGAGATGGGCGGGCTGGAGGGACGCGCTGGGCGGCGGCAGTTTAGGAAGGTAGACGGAGCCTCTAGGTGCTAATGACGCCCCCATAGCACCTAGAGGCTCATTAGCATATAGATATAAGTTGTTATTTTAGCAAAACGGCTGCCCCAAAACCTATCATATTAGGGTGGTTTGTTAGAGCAGACACTAGCGGATCGCTAGTGTCTGACAGCTAAATATGTGATACGAAGTGGTAGAAACCCTTTAAGCCACTGCCACCATTATGCTACTGCAGCTATCAAGCCACCGCTGCCATCATGTTCCGTAAAGCTTCTGCTGCCTCCATCAAGCCACTGCTGCTGCCATCATGTTCTATAAAGCTGCTGCCTCCATCAAGCCACTGCCACCATTATGCCACTGCCGCTATCATGCCACCGCTGCTGCCTGCCTACCAACATATTCCGTACAGCTGCTGTTGCTGCCTCTGTCATGCCACTGCCGCAATCTTGTCACTGCTGCTGCCTGCCTACCAACAGATTCCATACAGCTGCTGCCGTCTCCATCATGCCACTGCTGTGGCCTATTTGCCATCATGTTCTGTATGGCTGCTGCTGCTGCCAGTCTGCCAACACATGCCATATGGCTGCTGCCGCCACCACTTCAGCTGCTACTCCTCGCTGCTAATCCCCTACTGCTAGCACTATTAACGCTTGTGCGTGTCAAGTCATATGGGCAGGTATTCTGACCCTGTCAAGGCATAATTTTTAGACACTTGGTCTCGCACCAAGCCATTTTTTTTTGTCACATAACACCTTGTGTGTTTAAACACCACCTGCCCCCAATAACGGCCAATTTATGGAAGCTTTATAATATGAAATAGCATAAAACAAGTAACAATATTGTGTGTTTCACATGCTGTTTGTTAATGCGTCAAACCTGTGTTCAGTTCAAGAGCTTAAGGAGGGGGGAGCAAAAATTCACAAAAAATCCTAGTCCTAGTAGACAAGAGGGTGAAATATACCAATTTGCAAGGGCAATTGGAGCCAATTTAGTTCAGGCCCAAACTGAACGTTTTCAAAAATTTGGAGAATCAGAACCGATTCAATCATCTGTACTCCAGAGATATGCTGCAAGATCAAAAATCAGAAACAGATTTTTCTTAGCACATATTTGATTTTATATTACATGTGGCTTAAGGTTTTATACAGTATATAGATCATAAACTGTATGTTTAGAGAATGCTGCGACATGCCTTGTTATCAGTGTAATCACATTAAGAGAATCATTTCATTAATACTGTACGGTGAACGCTGTAAAAACAGAACCGAAAAAACAATGGCAGTTATGGCATCATCGTATTTTACTACGATGCAGTTTTTGTGCACAACAATCAGCATGGGAAAAATGCATGTAATCTACAACATGTGCCTGTATACTATTCCAGTAATGTTAAGGGGATAATTATTAGATCAGTGAAGCACTGCACTCGGCTATATCCTCATCTAACCTGCAGGAACTTGAGAGGATCTGCAGAGAAGAATGGTAGAAATTCCCCAAATCCAGGTCTGCAGACCTTGTGGCATCATACCCAAGAAGACTGGAGGCTGTAATTGCTGCTGAGGATGCTTCAACTATGTACTTTTGCACAGGGACTGCAGGTAGTATAAGTACATAGTGGATGCTAGAAGTAGTAGTACCTAGGACTACTACTCCTAGCATCCACTATGTACCTATACTACCTGCCATCGCTATGCAACAGTACATAGGGACTGCAGGTAGTATAAGTACATAGTGGATGCTAGGAGTAGTAGTCATACGTACAAGAATATGACTACCACTCCTTTTATTAATTTTTTAGAGAAAAAAACCTGGCTGGTAGACAGCCTACCAGCCTTGCAGACAGAACGCCCGCCTGGCAGACAGCCCGCCCGCCTGACAGCAATCCCGAATGTAATATTGTGTCATTATTCTAATTATTTATTTTATCTTTTCTCAGTCATCGAGATGCATCCCGGCCAAGAAAGGTCGACAGAGGATAAAATTGGGGGTGGAGGACAGCAAACGGTAGGTGTTTAATTATTCTTTGTCTCAAAAATACATGTTATTGTTTGTTCTTAAATTACAATTTTTTTTAAATAATTTATAGCCATCTCATCCCATTGCCTCTCAGAGAGGTCGTCGAGCCTTTGCCAGAGGAAGTCAGGGAGCACGCAGCGGTCGGGTGAGTATTTGCAATCAAAGTTTTTTTATATTGAACAAGGTTCAAACATTATGTTAATTTTTTTTATTTTTTTCAGGGTTCCCGAGTCTCCACCAGAAGGGATGAGGATGTTTTTTTTTATAGACAATGACCTCCTCATCCAGATGGTGGAGGAGCATCCACTGTTGTGGGACCACATGGACCGCTGCCACGCAGACCACCAAGCAACCCGGCTCCTCTGGCACAAAATATGTGAGGCAATTGTGCTGAACTGGGAGGACCTCGGAGACAGACAACGGGACCAGTGCTGTAAGTATACAGTATTTCATTTGTAGATAGCAGACACTTATGTTTTATTGCTCAGAAGTGGTTTACCATCTAGTTGATGTGGGTCACTGCCACCGGTAGTTTAACAACAAATTTATTTTCATTGTTGATGTGGCTAGATCAATTAAATCATAAACCATTTTTGATGTCACAAAATCATGTATTTTAAAGACTAACCTTTATTTTATTTTTTTTGTTCCAGGGTTGACAATCATGGTTCGTGGCGGTTCATCAGGGAACGCTACAAGAAAGATTATAATGAGGAACTCCGGTGCCCGAGTGCTTCGGGAGGAACCTCAAGGCAGGCATATCGCTAGAATTCCGTCTTGGGGTTGCTATGAAGAACCCTAGAGCTGCGAAGGTAAGATATTATGTTTATAGAGATTCTGAATTATGTTATCCAATCTATGTGTATGGCCCAAGCAGACTGTCATTTGGCACTCTGTCTTAGACATCCATACAGTATTTTATGGAGTAGAGATGAGCGAAGCGTGCTTCAGATTATACATCTGGAGTTGCTTTTACAACAAAAAAAATCATACTGTACATAGGAAATTCTCTGTACACTAATAGAATGTATGGACTCTATCTATGTACACTATTTGTATGAATTTTTTTTGCAATACAACTTCTTATGTAGCATCAGAAGTCTCTTTGCTCACCTCTATCCAGAGGTTCTCCACTGAAATCCAATTGCTAATTGTTCCCCTACCTGTGCCCTCTGGCGACGCAACAATGGCCCGCTTAGCCCCATTATTTGAGACACTCATGCGTTGCCAGAGGACAGGTAGGAGCCGTCAGGTGGACTACGAGGATCTCACAAGGCTCGTTTAAGAGTCCTTGATGGGATTCACAAATAAAGTTGCTACTTTGGAGGATAATTTGCAGTGACTTCAGGAGGGGGTGGTGTTGACGTCGCAAATGAGTATGGTGCATCACTATTTGATATCGTTACTCCCCGTGATGAAACAATTAACGCCCGACCAATTGTTTGAGGCCAGAAGACAAGTGGAATGCGTCTTGTGGCAAGTGCAACACCGCCCCACATCCTTTCCCCTGCCCCAGCCCTATCCCCATCCCACACCTACCCCCCATCCAGCCTCCACATCCCCCTTCCCAACCTCCCCACCCCACAAATAATTTAAATCATTTGGTCCTGCCAGTCCACTCTTCCTGCAGCGGAGCAGAAATATTCAGCAAAGCACTCTCTCATCCGGGAAACTGCTACAGTGGTCCTTTGTCCAAAACTTTCCATACTAGCCAAATCACTGTCTTCAGGAATCTCCTGGACATTTAGCGGTTCTTTTATGAGGAGGTAGTTGTGTAACACCACACATGCCTTTACTACATCATCAACAGTTTCTATTTTTAGTTGAATGGATTTGGTGAAAATCCGCCAATTTAGCCGCCAGAATGCTGAATGCGCACTCCACCATTCTTCGTGCCCTAGTCAGGCAGTAGTTAGATACGCATTTTCTCCGGTTTAATCCGCGGCTGCAATAAGGTTTAATTAGATTGCCACACATCTGAAACTCCTCATCACCAACCAACATGAATGGCATGGGGGGGAACATCAGTACCTGGTAGCGGTTGAGGTGCTGGAAAATCAAATTGACTATTGTATAGCCTTTTTAAAGACCATGGAATCATTGGTTCGGCCATAAGCCCCAACATCGATTGCAACAAAATGGTACTGGGCATCAGCGATGGCCATTAACACGTTCAGGACCTTGGACGAGAACGCTCATCCTAACTTGCAGGTACTTAACGCACTAGGACGAGCATTCTCATCCTAGGGTTAACGCTCTGCCCCACAAGTGCTGCCGCGATCAACAGCAGGGGCACAGCTGTTACAGACAGCTGTGCCCCTGCTGTATCTGCCAGCATCGGTGAAAACAGTGGCATACAGGGGGTTTGCGGCAGCTTGTACATACCCATCGGGTCCCCTTGCTGTGGTGACGGGGACCCGATGGTTGCTATGGCAGCCCCGATGCCTTGAACAGGCATCAGGACTGCCAGCTACGGAATCCCAGGAGATCCAGCCCCAGGGCTGGGTCTCCTAGGCAACCTTTAGCGTCTTATGCCTCTTTCACACGGGCGTTGCGGAAAAATGTGCGGGTGCGTTGCGGGAACACCCGCGATTTTTCCGCGCGAGTGTAAAACATTGTAATGCGTTTTGCACTCGCGTGAGAAAAATCGCGCGTGTTTGGTACCCAGTGTTCTGTAAATAGTATTATTTTCCCTTATAACATGGTTATAAGGGAAAATAATAGCATTCTGAATACAGAATGCTAAGTAAAACAGGGCTGGAGGGGGTTAAAAAAAATTAACTCTGGTCATCACATGGTACGTCACATGATCTTTTACCATGGTGAATCACCATGGTAAAAGATCATGTGACGTACCATGTGATGACCGGAGTGACGTCATCCCAGGTCCTTAAACTATAGTTAATGCTCTCCACAGGTCCTATACAGTAAAAGAGTCAGACGGAGATGCCCGGCATCGCGAGCAAGAGGATTAAGGTGAGTTAAATGATTTTTAATTTTTTTTAACCCCCTCCAGCCCTGTTTTACTTAGCATTCTGTATTCAGAATGCTATTATTTTCCCTTATAACCATGTTATAAGGGAAAATAATAAGGTTCGGGTCTCCATCCCGATCGTCTCCTAGCAACCGTGCGTGAAAATCGCACCGCATCCGTACTTGCTTGCGGATGCTTGCGATTTTCACGCAACCCCATTCATTTCTATGGGGCCTGCGTTACGTGAAAAACGCACAAAGAGGAGCATGCTGCGATTTTCACGCAACGCAAAAGTGATGCGTGAAAATCACCGCTCGTGTGCACAGCCGCATAGAAATGAATGGGTCAGTATTCAGTGCGGGTGCAATGCGTTCACCTCCCGCATCGCATCCGCGCGGAATACTCGCTCGTGTGAAAGGGGCCTTACAGTTTAAGACACTGACAGTTCAATACAGCACAATACAGATGTATTGTGCTGTATTGAAACAGGGATCAGACCCTGAAATCTTGAAGTCCCATAGTGGGACAAAAAAATTAAGTGAAGAATGTTAAAAGTTTAAAAAATAAAGTTTTACAAAAAAATGCAATGTTTCAAGTAAAAAAAAATAAAAAAAAGTCCTTTTCCCAAAGTAAAGAAAAAATAATAATTGTCAAAAATAGGGAAAAAAAGAAAAGTAGACATATTAGGTATCAGCGCGTCTGTATCGACCGGCTCTATAAAAATATCACATGACATAACCCCTCAGGTGTAAATATAAAAACAAAATGGCTGCACACCATTATACATACAAACAATAGAGCTAAGAATTGGGGGTCATTCTAAATAAAAGTGGTACAATACCGACTATAAATGAGTTAATGGAAGCTCTTAGCGCACATATTTGATCAAACGTGTGTCGGGCCCATCTACCAGGTGTGAAGGTGGCTTCCGCAGATGGGTCCCTAACACTAAATATACTGCCTCTCTTTGGACTTACTTAAGCCTACAATATTCAGGGCAGTGTAGAGACCAGCTACATACGTACTCTGCTCAGAAGTCCCAGGTAGATGGGCGTGTTCAGTCTAAAAGAGGCATGTGATAAAAATATCACATGACATAACCCCTCAGGTGAACACCGTCAAAAAACTAAAATGAAATCTGTCTTAAAAAACATTTTTTGTCACCTTACATCACTAAAAGTGCAACACCAAGCGATCAAAAAGGCGTATGCCCACTAAAATAGTACCAATCTAACCATCACCTAATCCCACAAAAAACGAGCCCCTATCTAATACAATCCCCAAAAAAAAAAAAAAAACTATGGCTCTCAGACTATGGAGACACTAAAACATGATTTTTTTTGTTTCAAAAATGCTTATAATGTGTTAAATGCAAAAAAAAGAAAGAAAAGTAGACATATTAAATATCTCCACGTCCGTAACAACCTGCTCTATAAAAATACCACATGACCTAACCCCTCAGATGAACACCGTAAAAAAATTTAAATGGTGTAAAAAAAAGCTATTTTTTGTCACCTTACATCATAAAAAGTGTAATAGCAAGCGATCAAAAAGTCATACGCACCCCAAAATAATGCCAATCAAACCGTCATCTCATCCTACAAAAATGATACCCTACCTAAGACAATCGCCCCAAAAAATAAAAAAAATTATGGCTCTCTGTCTATGGAGACACTAAAACATGATTTTTTTTTGTTTGTTTCAAAAATGATATTATTGTGTAAAACTTAACCGCTTTACGTCCGCCCATAAGATATAAACGTCCTATGGGTGGACGTCTATTTCTGAAAGCACGTTTTAGAACGTCCTTTCAGAAATAGCAGCTGCACGCTAATCGTGCAGCTGCTGATCGGGTTGCCCGCTGTCAGTGACAGCAGGGCAACCCTAAGACAAGGCAGGGACAGTGCCCAGGTGTCCCTGCCTTCTAGATCGCTGCAGAAACAGCGCTCACCGAGCGCTGTGTCTGCAGAGAAGGAAGCGCTGTGCGCTTCCTGTTCCGGCCCGGCGGTCATGTGACCGCCGTGACCGGAGTGTGCAGGAGCTGTGTGAGGTCCCTCAGAGACCTCGATCAGCCCTGCTCTGAGGCTGTACAGCGCTGGATTGCTGCTGTACAGCCTCTCTAGGGGTGTATTTGTCCTGTAACTGGGGCTACTATGTCAGCCCCAGTTACAGGAGAAATCAACTGTAAAAAAAAAAAAAGTGAAGTAAATGTCCCCCAGAGGTCTTGTATGACCTTATGGGGGACGAAAAGTGTAAAATAAAAAAAATAAAAATAAAAGGTTGAAAATAAAAAAATAAAAAAAAATTCACATGTAAAAAAAAAAGTCCCCAAGTAAGGAATGAAAAAAAAAATAATTAAAAATAGAAAAAATAAAAAAAGTATACATATTAGGTATTGCCGCGTCCGTAAAAACCAGCTCTATAAAAATATCACATGACCTAACCCCTCGGATGAACACCGTAAAAAAAAAAAAAAAAAAAACTGTGTCAAAACAAGCAATTTTTGTCACCTTGCATCACAAAAAGTGCAACACCAAGTGATCAAAAACGCGTATGTCCCACAAAATAGTACCAATAAAACCGTCACCTCATCCCGCAAAAAATGAGCCCCTACATAAGAAAATCTCTCAAAAAATAAAAAAACTATAGCTCTTAGAACATGGAGACACTAAAACATCATTTTTTTGGTTTCAAAAATGCTATTATTGTGTTAAAGTGAAACAAATAAAAAAAAGTATACATATTAGTTATTGCCGCGTCCGTAAAAACCAGCTCTATAAAAATATCACATGACCTAACCCCTCGGGTGAACACCGTAAAAAAAAAAAAAAAAAATGTGTCAAAACAAGCAATTTTTGTCACCTTGCATCACAAAAGGTGCAACACCAAGTGATCAAATACGCGTATGTCCCACAAAATAGTACCAATAAAACCGTCACCTCATCCCGCAAAAAATGAGCCCCTACATAAGAAAATCTCTCAAAAAATAAAAAAACTATAGCTCTCAGAACATGGACACATTAAAACATAATTTTTTGTTTCAAAAATGCTATTATTGTGTAAAACTTTAATAAATGAGAAAAAGTATACATATTAGGTATCGCCACGTCCGTAATGATCTGCTCTATAAAAATGTCACTTGACTGAACCCCTCAGGTGAACGCTGTAAAAATAAATAAATAGAAACTGTGCTAAAATAACCAATTTTTTGGTCACCTTGCCCCATAAAGTGTTATAATGAATGATCAAAAAATCATATGTACCCAAAAATAGTACTAATAAAACTGGCACCTTATCCCCTAGTTTCCAAAATGGGGTCACTTCTTGGGAGTTTCTACTGTAAGGGTGCATCAGGGGGCTTCAAATGGGACATGGCATCTAAAAACCATGTGGAGTTCCTTTTCTTCTGCGCCCTGCCGTGTGCCCATACAGCAGTTTATGACCACATGTGGGGTGTTTCTGTAAACCGCAGAATCTGGGTAATAAATATTGAGTTTTGTTTGGCTATTAACCATCGATGTGTTAAAGAAAAAAATGGATTAAAATGGAAAATCTGCCAAAAAAGTGAAATTAAAAAATTTGATCTCCATTTTCCTTTAATTCTTGTGGAACGCCTAAAGGGTTAACAAAGTTTGTAAAATCGGTTTTGAATACCTTGAGGGGTGTAGTTTCTACAATGGGGTCATTTATGGGGGTATCCACTATGTAGGCCCCACAAAGTGACTTCAGACCTGAACTGGTCCTTATAAAGTGGGTTTTGGCAATTTTCTTATAAATTTGAAGAATTGCTTCTAAACTTCTAAGCCTTCTAACGTCCTAAAAAATAAAATGACATTTCCAAAATGATGCCAACATAAAGTAGACATATGGGGAATGTTAAATAATAAATATTTTATGAGGTATCACTTTCTGTTTTAAAAGCAGAGAAATTGAAATTTAGAAAATTGCGAATTTTTCAAATTTTTGGGTAAATTTGGGATTTTTTCATATATAAAGGTGAAATATTTTGACTCAAATTTATGATTATCATGAAGTACAATGTGTCACGAGAAAACAATCTCTGAATGACTTGGATAAATAAAGGCGTTCCAAAGTTATTACCACATAAAGTGAGATATGTCAGTTTTGCAAAATTTGGCCTGATCAGGAAGGGGGCAAATGGCCCAGATGGCAAGTGGTTAAATAAAATAAAAGTATATATATTAGGTATTCACACGTACATACACTCTACCATAGAATTCCCTTGGAATTTAATGGCGTCCATATCATCCTCATGCAGGGAGGCTATGTGTCGCGCAATTTCCGTATCGGCACCTTTACGGATGTCACCAAGGTGCTCCCCAATTTTTCTACGGAATTCGCGAAAGGTCTTCCCTACATATTGTTTGCCACACTTGCATGTGTCCAGGTACACCAATCTCTTTGTTCTGCAGTTCACAAAGGATCTAATGCCAAAGGTTCTACACGTGACAGTGCTGGTGAATTCCTTTCCCAGTAATATAGCATTGCACGCCACACAGCCCCCACATCGAAACGTACCTTTCAAATTTGTACTCAGCCAGGTAGTTTTGGTGGGGGGGTTGTAGAAAACTATGCACTAGACGATCCTTCAGATTACGTCCCCGGCTATATACGTAATCGCTGGACTATCTTCAATAAGATGCAGCTTCTCAGTGTATCAGATAGATTTTTGAGCCAGTCTCTTGTATTGGGATAGTCCATTAATTATCCTTTCAGCGATTTAGGTAGAGTTTATGTTGTCCTTCCTATTATTTTAATATTTCAATAAAGGTGATTTTATCATTTTCTTTACAACGTTCCTCCTTTCAGTGACTTTATTTTTGAGAGTGTAACGCAAACCACCCTCCATTCAGTGAAGTTTGATCACATGACCTAACCCTCATGAGAATACCATTAAAAAAATGTCAAAAAATAAATTAAAAAAATCACAAAAAGTGTATTACCAAGTGATCAAAAAGTCATACGCACCCCAAAATCATACCAATCAAACCGTCATCTCATCACACAAAAAATGAGGTCCTAACTAAGACAATCGCCTAAAAAAAAAAAAAAGTGCAACACCAAGCGATCAAAAAGGCGTATGCCCCCTAAAATAGTACCAATCTAACCATCACCTAATCCCACAAAAAACGAGCCCCTACCTAATACAATCGGCCAAAAAAAAATAAAAAATATATGGCTCTCAGACTATGGAGACACTAAAACATGATTTTTTTTGTTAAAAAAATGCTGTTATTGTGTAAAATGTAAATAAATAAAAAAAGTATACATATTAGATATCACCGCATCCGTAAGAACCTGCTGTATAAAAATATGACATGAAATAACCCCTCAGGTGAACACCGTAAAAAACATCACAAAAAGTGTAATAGCAAGCGATCAAAAAGTCATATACACCCTAAAATAGTACCAATCAAACCGTCATCTCATACTGAAAATAATGAGCCCCTACATAAGACAAAAATTATGGCTTACAGATTATGGAGACACTAAAAAATCATTATTTTTTTTTAAATGCTTTATTATGTAACTGAAACGAACAACCAAAAATAGTAGGCATATTTGGTAACAACCTGCTCTATACCACATGATGTAACCTGTCAGATAAACATTGTAAATGACAAAAAATAAAAACGGTGTTAAAACAGATATTTGTTACCTTGCCTCACAAAAAGTGTAATATAGAGCAACGAAAAATCATATGTACCCTAAAATAGTACCAACAAAACTGCCACTTTATCCCGTAGTTTCCAAAATGGGGTCAATTTTTGGAGTTTCTACTCTACTTTTTTGGGGGGGAAAACCTTATTTTTTCAACTCTTTTTTTTTCACTTAATTTTTTGTCCCACTTTGGGACTTCAACTTTTGGGGGTCTGATCCCTTTTGAAATGCATTCCAATACTTCTGTACTGGAATGCATTGGCTGTATGTGTAATACAGTGTGTATTACTCATACAGCTTCCGGCCTTCCATGCCATCGGGTCCCTGTCACAGCAGCACTCTGATCCCCGCCCGACATCGCACGTGCCGTGGTCAGCGCTGACCGTGGCACATGAAGGGCTAATGCGCCGGCATCGGTTATTTTCGGACTAATCCACTAGCCAGAATATGGGTAGTAGCAGCACCAACTATCCGGACCCAAGTTGTAGCAGTAGTAGTAGGCCGCAATTGTCCCTGCTGGCTTCAGAAAGGCGCAACATTATAGTTGAGGAGAAAAAGAGGATGAGATAATGGATTGGATGGCTTACTCCTCCTCTCAGTTGCAGCAGGATGACATGGAGGTGACTTCAGAGTCTGACACCATGCCATGGAGTCAGGGGTCACAGTATTCTCCTCTTTGCAGCCCCAAAGAAGTCTTTCAGTGGAGCCCTCCCAGTCTTCACTGTCCATTCCTAGAGAGGTGCCTTCCTTTTTTCCTAAGAAGTGGCAAGGAAACTGCCACCACACCCTACGGCAGATAGTCAAGACATTCTCCCTGTGGATGACTCAGTGATCATTTGTATGAAATTAGCATTAGGTTTATTGCACATAAATGAACAGTTCTGTCACTGAAAAACTGCCATTTCCCTCAGTTTTGCTTCAGTTTGCTTCAGTGTCATCAGATTTTACCAGTTTTCATGCATTTTTCTCGTGCGTGATGAAAACCTGAAGATGAAGCCACTAGTGTTGAGCACAAATATTCGAAAAGCAAATTTTTATCGCGAATATCGGCACTTCGTAATGACGAATATTCATTTTTTTGTTTGTTTGTTTTTAACACAGTGCACATCATTAGTGTTGAGCGAACTTCTGTTTTAAGTTCGGCGTCTAAAGTTCGGCTTCCGGTTAGCGGAGAATCCTGATATGGATTCCGAATTCCGTTGTGGTCCGTGGTAGCGGAACCAATAATGGCTGATTATTGATTCCGCTACCACGGACCACAATGGAATTTGGAATCCATATCGGGATTCTCCGCTAACCGGAAGCCGAACTTTAGACGTCGAACTTAAAACAGAAGTTCGCTCAACACTACACATCATCCCTCCCTTCTTTTAGCTGGTGGGCCAATGAGAAGGCTTTGCCACAGCTTAGCAACATCCCTAGCAATCAATAGAAAAGTTGGAGCACTCTATCTACATATAAAGCTATTTTAATGTTCCGGCTTGCCAACCATTTTCTCCAGTCTCAGGAAACTTGTACCAGCTTGAAAAACATAGCATAAGTGACCCACGCCTGTATTTTGATTGCATCACGTGAATATTACATTGCCGATTTTCGCATTTAAGAATATAATCTCAAATTCTCTAATTCACGAATATATGACGAATATTCTACAAAATATTCGCAAAATATCGAATTCGAATATTGCCCCTGCCACTCACTCATTACTAGAAGCCACCACTATTGAAAAACAGACAGTCCTTCAATGTGGTTCAGTTTTTTCACTGACCCACTGACTTGAATGTTCAGGTCCTGCATGAAAAACTGAGTAAGACAGGACATGCTGCAATTTTCCCTGAACGCTTTGTCAGTGACAAAAAACTTCCATGTCAATATATCCTTTGTCTTTAAAGGGGTTGTCCGAGTTATGGAAAAAAAAGATATAGCACTGTAAATCTGATGGTCAGCGATATACACTCACCTAAAGAATTATTAGGAACACCTGTTCTATTTCTCATTAATGCAATTATCTAGTCAACCAATCACATGGCAGTTGCTTCAATGCATTTAGGGGTGTGGTCCTGGTCAAGACAATCTCCTGAACTCCAAACTGAATGTCAGAATGGGAAAGAAAGGTGATTTAAGCAATTTTGAGCGTGGCATGGTTGTTGGTGCCAGACGGGCCGGTCTGAGTATTTCACAATCTGCTCAGTTACTGGGATTTTCACGCACAACCATTTCTAGGGTTTACAAAGAATGGTGTGAAAAGGGAAAAACATCCAGTATGCGGCAGTCCTGTGGGCAAAAATGTCTTGTGGATGCTAGAGGTCATAGGAGAATGGGCCGACTGATTCAAGCTGATAGAAGAGCAACGTTGACTGAAATAACCACTCGTTACAACCGAGGTATGCAGCAAAGCATTTGTGAAGCCACAACACGCACAACCTTGAGGCGGATGGGCTACAACAGAAGAAGACCCCACCGGGTACCACTCATCTCCACTACAAATAGGAAAAAGAAGCTACAATTTGCACGAGCTCACCAAAATTGGACTGTTGAAGACTGGAAAAATGTTGCCTGGTCTGATGAGTCTCGATTTCTGTTGAGACATTCAAATGGTAGAGTCCAAATTTGGCGTAAACAGAATGAGAACATGCATCCATCCTCTGATGGCTACTTCCAGCAGGATAATGCACCATGTCACAAAGCTCGAATAATTTCAAATTGGTTTCTTGAACATGACAATGAGTTCACTGTACTAAAATGGCCCCCACAGTCACCAGATCTCAACCCAATAGAGCATCTTTGGGATGTGGTGGAACGGGAGCTTCGTGCCCTGGATGTGCATCCATCAAATCTCCATCAACTGCAAGATGCTATCCTATCAATATGGGCCAACATTTCTAAAGAATGCTATCAGCACCTTGTTGAATCAATGCCACGTAGAATTAAGGCAGTTCTGAAGGCAAAAGGGGTCCAACACCGTATTATTATGGTGTTCCTAATAATTCTTTAGGTGAGTGTACACTCACCTAAAGAATTATTAGGAACACCTGTTCTATTTCTCATTAATGCAATTATCTAGTCAACCAATCACATGGCAGTTGCTTCAATGCATTTAGGGGTGTGGTCCTGGTCAAGACAATCTCCTGAACTCCAAACTGAATGTCAGAATGGGAAAGAAAGGTGATTTAAGCAATTTTGAGCGTGGCATGGTTGTTGGTGCCAGACGGGCCGGTCTGAGTATTTCACAATCTGCTTAGTTACTGGATTTTCACGCACAACCATTTCTAGGGTTTACAAAGAATGGTGTGAAAAGGGAAAAAACATCCAGTATGCGGCAGTCCTGTGGGCAAAAATGCCTTGTGGATGCTAGAGGTCAGAGGAGAATGGGCCGACTGATTCAAGCTGATAGAAGAGCAACGTTGACTGAAATAACCACTCGTTACAACCGAGGTATGCAGAAAAGCATTTGTGAAGCCACAACACTCACAACCTTGAGGCGGATGGGCTACAACAGCAGAAGACCCCACCGGGTACCACTCATCTCCACTACAAATAGGAAAAAGAGGCCACAATTTGCACGAGCTCACCAAAATTGGACTGTTGAAGACTGGAAAAATGTTGCCTGGTCTGATGAGTCTCAATTTCTGTTGAGACATTCAAATTGTAGAGTCCGAATTTGGCGTAAACAGAATGAGAACATGCATCCATCCTCTGATGGCTACTTCCAGCAGGATAATGCACCATGTCACAAAGCTCGAATCATTTCAAATTGGTTTCTTGAACATGACAATGAGTTCACTGTACTAAAATGGCCCCCACAGTCACCAGATCTCAACCCAATAGAGCATCTTTGGGATGTGGTGGAACGGGACCTTCATGCCTTGGATGTGCATCCCTCAAATCTCCATCAACTGCAAGATGCTATCCTATCAATATGGGCCAACATTTCTAAAGAATGCTATCAGCACTTGTTGAATCAATGCCACGTAGAATTAAGGCAGTTCTGAAGGCAAAAGGGGGTCCAACACCGTATTAGTATGGTGTTCCTAATAATTCTTTAGGTGAGTGTATAACTAAGCTAAGGAGGTTTTAGGCAAAAAAAAATCTATTTCCTCGTTTCCCTGGTTCACTTCTGGCCCTTTGTTTACTTGCAATAAAAACAATCTCTGCCCCTCCCCCTGCACTGCTAAGGGAGTGAATATAAGAGCTGCCCTGAATGACATGTCTGCCTGCTGGGAGACTCTGCAGCATGTTGTATGTGTAGGACTACAAGTCCCAGCTGTATAATGACACTGCTAAGGGAGTGAATACAAGAGCTGTCCTGAGTGACATGTCTGCCTGCTAGGAGACTCAGCAGCATGTTGTATGTGTAAAACTACAAGTCCCAGCTGTATAATGACACTGCTAAGGGAGTGAATACAAGAGCTGTCCTGAGTGACATGTCTGCCTGCTGGGAGACTCTGCAGCATGTTGTATGTGTAGGACTACAAGTCCCAGCTGTATAATGACACTGATAAGGGAGTGGATACAAGAGCTGCCCTGAGTGACATGTCTGCCTGCTGGGAGACTCAGCAGTATGTTGTATGTATAGAACTACAAGTCCCAGCTGTACAATGACACTGCCAATACACACAGGCTCTTTCCCCTACCTGAAATACTCTGCAGAACTCCTCTGTCAGCTCCTGTGCCCAGCATTTGTCTCCTCACTGCCTGCAGTTACACAGTAAACATTTCAGCCTGTCTGTGCAGCTGAAGGGGTTAAGAATCCCGGGAGAGAACAATAAGCAGCAGCTGGCACTGCAGAAGGGCGTGGCCAGCACAGTGACGTCCGGTGTACAGATCTCTCAGGCTTGTGCACGAACATTATCAGAGCAGGGAGAGAAGCTGACATCACAGGTCATGTGACCCTCAGTGAAATCTGAGAAACCAGGCACTGCAGATAAAGTGAGTTAATTGGAAAGCTGTTACATTTGCCTAGTTAGAAACATAGAAAGAATTTTAAAAAAATAACTCGGACAACCCTTTTAACCACCTCAGGACCGCCGTACGCAGGATTGCGTCCTGGTGGCAGCCCTGTTATCCTGGGTGGACACATATACGCGTCCTCTCGCACACAGGCGCGCGCGTTCACAGGAACCAAAGGTAAGCGAGTGGATCTGCAGCCTGCCAGCGGCGATCGTTCGCTGGCAGGCTGAAGATGTGATTTTTTTTTAACCCCTAAATGGTATATTAGACGCTGTTTTATTTAACAGCGTCTAATATACCTGCTACCTGGTCCTCTGGTGGTCCCTTTTGCCTGGATCGACCACCAGAGGACACAGGCAGCTCTGTAATAAGTAGCACCAAACACCACTACACTACACCCCCCCTGACACTTATTAACCCCTTATTAACCCCTGATCACCCCATATTAGACTCCCTGATCACCCACCTGTCATTGATCACCCCCCTGTCATTGATCACCCCCTGTCATTGATCACCCCCCTGTAAGGCTCCATTCAGACATCCGTATGTGTTTTGCAGATCCGATCCATGGATCCGCGGATCCGCAAAACACATACGGACGTCTGAATGGAGCCTTACAGGGGGGTGATCAATGACATATAGCCCATATAGACTCCCTGATCACCCCCCTGTGGATCCGCAATACGGACCTCTGAATGGAGCCAGCCTTACAAGGAGGTGATCAATGACAGGGGGTGATCAGGGAGTCTATATGGGGCTCCATTCAGACGTCCGTATGTGTTTTGCGGATCCGATCCATGGATCCGTGGATCCGCAAAACACATACGGACCTCTGAATGGAGCCTTACAGGGGGGTGATCAATGACAAGGGGGTGATCAATGACAGGGTGGTGATCACCCCATATAGACTCCCTGATCACCCCCCTGTCATTGATCACACCCAGTAAGGCTCCATTCAGACATTTTTTTGGCACAAGTTAGCGGAAATTGATATTTTTTTATTTTTTTTATTTTTTGGGTTTTTCTTACAAAGTCTCATATTCCACTAACTTGTGGCAAAAAAATGAAATCTCACATGAACTCACCATACCCCTCACAGAATCCAAATGCGTAAATTTTATACATTTATATTCCAGACTTCTTCTCACGCTTTAGGGCCCCTAAAATGCCAGGGCAGTATAAATACCCCACATGTGACCCCCTTTTGGAAAGAAGACACCTCAAGGTATTTTGTGAGGGGCATGGCGAGTTCATGTAAAATTTTATTTTTTGTCACAAGTTAGCGGAAAGGGAGACTTTGTGAGAAAAAACAAAAAAAAAATCTATTTCCGCTAACTTGTGCCAAAAATAAAAAAACTTCTATGAACTCGCCATGCCCCTCACGGAATACCTTGGGGTGTCTTCTTTCCAAAATGGGGTCACATGTGGGGTATTTATACTGCCCTGGCATTTTAGGGGCCCTAAAGCGTGAGAAGAAGTCTGGAATCCAAATGCCCTCCTAAAAGATACTCATTGGAATTTGGGCCCCTTTGCACACCTAGGCTGCAAAAAAGTGTCACACATGTGATATCGCTGTACTCAGAAGTTGGGCAATGTGTTTTGGGGTGTCTTTTTACATATACCCATGCTGGGTGAGAGAAATATCTCTCTATAATGACAACTTTGTATAACAAAATGGGAAAAGTTGACTTTTAGAGAGATATTTCTCTCACCCAGCATGGGTATATGTAAAAATACACCCCAAAACACATTGCCCTACTTCTCCTGAGTACGGCGATTCCACATGTGTGACACTTTTTTGCAGCCTAGGTGGGCAAAGGGGCCCAAATTCCAATGAGTACTTTTAGGATTTTACAGGGCATTTTTTACACATTTGGATTCCAGACTTCTTCTCACGCATTAGGGCCCCTAAAATGACAGGGCAGTATAACTACCCCACAAGTGACCCCATTTTGGAAATAAGACACCCCAAGGTATTCCGTGAGGGGCATGGCGAGTTCCTAGAATTTTTAATTTTTTGTCACAAGCGGAAATTATTATTTTTTTGATTTTTTTTTCTTACAAAGTCTCATATTCCACTAACTTGTGACAAAAAATAAAAACTTCCATGAACTCACTATGCCCATCACGAAATACCTTGGGGTGTCTTCTTTCCAAAATGGGGTCACTTGTGGGGTAGTTATACTGCCCTGGCATTTTAGGGGCCCTAATGCGTGAGAAGTAGTTTGAAATCAAAATGTGTAAAAAATGCCCTGTGAAATCCTAAAGGTGCTCTTTGGAATGTGGGCCCCTTTGCCCACCTAGGCTGCAAAAAAGTGTCACACATGTGGTATTGCCGTACTCAGGAGAAGTTGGGCAATGTGTTTTGGGGTGTCATTTTACATATACCCATGCTGGGTAAGAGAAATATCTCGGTCAAATGCCAACTTTGTATAAAAAAATGGGAAAAGATATTTCTCTCACCCAGCATGGGTATATGTAAAAAGGCACCCCAAAACAAAGGGGCCCACATTCCAAAGAGCACCTTTAGGATTTCACAGGGCATTTTTTACACATTTTGATTTCAAACTACTTCTCACGCATTAGGGCCCTAAAATGCCAGGGCAGTATAACTACCCCACAAGTGACCCCATTTTGGAAAGAAGACACCCCAAGGTATTTCGTGATGGGCATAGTGAGTTCATGGAAGTTTTTATTTTTTGTCACAAGTTAGTGGAATATGATACTTTGTAAGGAAAAAAAAAATAATAAAAAATCATCATTTTCCGCTAACTTGTGACAAAAAATAAAAAGTTCTATGAACTCACTATGCCCATCAGCGAATACCTTAGGGTGTGTACTTTCCGAAATGGGGTCATTTGTGGGGGTTTTCTACTGTCTGGGCATTGTAGAACCTCAGGAAACATGACAGGTGCTCAGAAAGTCAGAGCTGCTTCAAAAAGCGGAAATTCACATTTTTGTACCATAGTTTGTAAACGCTATAAATTTTACCCAAACCATTTTTTTTTTTTACCCAAACTTTTTTTTTTTATCAAAGACATGTAGAACAATAAATTTAGAGAAAAATGTATATATAGATGTCGTTTTTTTAAAAAAAAATTACAACAGAAAGTGAAAAAATTTCATTTTTTTGCAAAAAAATTATTAAATTTCGATTAATAACAAAAAAAAGTAAAAATGTCAGCAGCAATGAAATACCACCAAATGAAATCTCTATTAGTGAGAAGAAAAGGAGGTAAAATTCATTTGGGTGGTAAGTTGTATGACCGAGCAATAAACGGTGAAAATAGTGTAGTGCAGAATTGTAAAAAGTGGTCTGGTCATTAAGGGGGTTTAAGCTAGGGGAGCTGAGGTGGTTAATATGTTAGTGTTCAGCTCAGATGCTGTCCTTGTAAAAATGTACAGAGCTGGGTTAGAAACATTCCCTGTGTGAAATTAGCCTTAGATTTCCAGACTATGACAAACAGTGATGGACTGATAATGAAAATTTCATATTGCACAATTTTTTTAATGCCTTGTCACATGTCTTGTCAAGAAATTTGAGGTATTGCAGCGTACTCAAGTTGTGCGTAGTAGGTGTTTCTGAGTGTAGTAGTGCAATATACACTAACCTGGTACAGCTGACTCTCTGCAAGGGCAGGTATAGGTAGGGAATAGTTCGTGACGCCAGTGCCAAGTAAACGGTGGCACGCCGTTTGCGGATGCAGGAATAATTTGAGGAAACGTTGTGTTAAAACAGAACTTCAACTTTAGTAGTTTGCAGGCAGAGACAATATTGGAAACGCAGTTCCTCAGCATACAGTCGATTTGGCAATTCGGTCGATGCAGGCAATACAGTACAGCAGGGTTATTACAGAGTGTTGAACACAGGATTTGCAGCAAAGGAGCTTGCACTCTAACTCTGTCTGATCCTGGAATGTAGCAATTCTTCACCAAGGCCCATTAACCTAAGTCTGGCTTTATATCCTTGATTATGGCTTAAATAAGTACCTCCTCTGTCTTTCTTAGTACCTCTGGCTCCTCTGATCTTTGCCTCAGTCTCTCCTAGCTTCTGAATGGTTCCTCAGGCCCTTAGGCTAAGATGTTCCTGCTTCTGCATATGGGTATTCAGGAGGGAATCTTCTCCTGAACAGCAGGCTTCAGGCCTGGACTTGTCTCAGACATAGTCTAAACTCCAACTGTAGGTTACAGATGCTAGACTCCGTCTCCCTTGCACTTCCTGGTCTGGCCTTATATAAACTAGGGCTCCCTAGCTCCCTCTATGGACTAGAAGTAGGAATGACACCCCTAGCAGGCCTGTAAGTGCAAGTTTCAGTGACAGGAAAATACACACATTACATTACATTTTATAAAACTGACATAAAGCAACTTCCCATAATTAGGAGGGACGACAGCACACCAAGTGACCTTTGGTAGTAACGGGTATTACAACTCCCGTATACTACATACCCCACTGCTTTAAGCTGAGTACGACCTCGTACTCCATCATGGGTCTCCCAACTGGAATCTCTACCTGAAATAGAAAATAGAGACATGCAGGCATACATACATGTAATTCATCTGCATTTACATTTACATCAGGTCCAATTGGCAAAAGTGAAGTGTGGTGACAAGGGGCGTCGTTCTCTTCTCTCAGGATAGTAAATGGAACGGGGGCGCTGACCTGGCACAGCGTAACATTAGAACCAGGATAGTCCATGACAAGAAATAAGTCCATGATAAAACAGTAGAAAACGGTATAAAAGTTCTTGGAGGCTCAAATAACCAACATGAGTCCGTACCCAGGTTATTTCTTATTAAATCACAGAGGCTCTCATGCGGTGGAGTCCATCTCTGGGCACAATACTTTTAAAAGAGTAAGAATCTCAGAGGCTCAGGTACTTTTGAGTCTGTCTCCGGGCACGGTTCCTTGGTAACTGGTTGCACAATAAAATGGACAGCAAAGACAAGTGCTGTAACACCCCTGATCAACCTGAAAAGGGGGTGAAGGGTAAAAGGTGCAACAAAGGAACAGGCACAACTTGGCGTGGGTAACAAAAGCAGGCAGGAGGTCCTGGAAACAAACGTGGCCTTGCTGACTTTGTGATTTCAGTGGTCAACACCTACCACTGAGCCGTGGACAAACTGGCAGCTGCAACAAAGGACCAGCAACATAGGACTCCTGTCCTGGAAGGGTTAACATCACCTTCTGAAGAAATAAATCACAGGCCTAGCAGGCTGATCACAGTGGCATATTGTAGCTACTTGGCTCTGCTGGGAGGTATCTTCTGTAGTATTCCTCTACAGGAGGATGGGCCCACATGACTGTATCAGGGGGCAGCTGCAGGGTAAAGGGGCCCCTAATAGGTATTGGCCCCATAGGCCTAGGGGTGAACCCTCTGGTGGGCCGTGCCGGCCCTGGCATAATCACTGCAGGGTGTGACATGTTTGGCACCGCCGCAGCAAGCGGTCCGGTCCTCTGGGTGCAGCAATTCACGGCAATCGCGGGTCCGGTCGGGGGCACTGACGGAGCGGTGACAACAGAAGGCGGTCGGCGGGTGGTGACAGGCACCCTTACCTCATCCTTCCTCGGCGGTGTCTGGATCCTGGCGGTGTAGGTCTTACGCAACTCCCGCAACTTCTCCTCCAGCCGGACGATCTGCTCACCGATGCTCTCTGTGTCGGAGTCGCTGTTCTCTGCTGGCGCCGCCGGCGCAGGTACAGTCACCGATGACGCGGACTCGGCCTCTGCAGGTTCTGGCGATGCGTCTGGTCTCCGTCCCATCCGGATGTTCTCAAAGGTAGCACTAAGTCCTTTTAACTGTTCCAGCTCAGATATTGTCTTCTCCCGACGAGGCAGCTCGGGGGAAGGATAGGGGCTCACCCATTTCTCCAACACGGTTGGCTGCCAGAAGACGTTCGGCCCGATGAAGGAGCTCCGCTCCTGAAAGGCATGATGGGCCGGCTCTGGAGAGCGTTCCGGTTCTCGCTCGCAGCCAGAGTAGTCTTCTCCTTCTTCTGCCTCCCAATCCTCAGGTCCTCGCTTCGGACGGGTCACAGCAGTCGCATAGGGGCCTCGCAGGCCCTCGGCAGGGGTGTACTCCACTTCCTCTCCCTCGCGGAGGCTGTGCTGGTACGAAGGGAGGTAGTCTCTCTTGACAGACCTTCGATTCACATAGAGGTCTCTGCCAGTCAGATAGTCTTGAATAAACCCGTAGCCACGGGATTTGTCAAACGACAGCACCACTCCCTTTCTCCTTTCCAGGCGGGGTTGGGTGTGCGTATGCTTCTCGTGGATGGTCTTGGTCAATTCCTCATACACGATCTTAGTCTTTATGTTCCGCTTGATAGCGGCCTCTCGGATCTCCGCCATCAGGGAAGACCATTTGAACGATGGCTGAAAAAAGTCCCTCCATGAGCCATAGTAGGGCTCGGGTTCTTTCTCCCTGGTGCGGCAGGCGGGTTGCTCCGGTCCCGGAGCGTAGGCCGGTGGAGCCTCCTCTGGCTCTACACCGGTGTCAGTCATCTTTTCAATCCTTGGTGCGGACGCTGCAGCAACACTCTGCTCACAATCCAACATGCTCGATCCTTCAGAGGAGAGCGATAGGGTCGCGTCAATTAGAGTAGCCAGCTCCTCCCACTGCACTGGGGAGCCGCCCCCCAGGTATTCCAGTATATGGAAGGCGGTGTCCATGCTGGCAGACATGCAAATGTCCAGATAAGCCGTGGCGCCTGCCCTTGACCTTCTTCCCGCTTTTTCCTCAGAAAGGGGCCAATTTTTCCCGCCTTTTCGGGAAGAAGGTGACGCAGCAGTAAATTCAGCAAGCCCAGCGGCCATCTTTAGGTACAAACGCTGTCTATTCACTGACGGCAAGCAGGAATGTTTAAAGTCCACAAAACCACACTCCAATGCGGCAATTTTCTTCCTCTGGGTAGCGCAACACTGCACAGCGCTTTTTAGAGGTTTTTGGTACACTTTGGGTACGATTTTCAGTCCACAAAGTCCACTTGAATAAAACAGGAAAATTGTCACTTTGGTCACAGGGCAACTGTATAAGGCACAAAGTTCACGCTTCTTGCACTAGAAAGCGTGCGTATCCTGTTCGTGGAACGCCAAAAGAGAGGTGCAGCGTACTCAAGTTGTGCGTAGTAGGTGTTTCTGAGTGTAGTAGTGCAATATACACTAACCTGGTACAGCTGACTCTCTGCAAGGGCAGGTATAGGTAGGGAATAGTTCGTGACGCCAGTGCCAAGTAAACGGTGGCACGCCGTTTGCGGATGCAGGAATAATTTGAGGAAACGTTGTGTTAAAACAGAACTTCAACTTTAGTAGTTTGCAGGCAGAGACAATATTGGAAACGCAGTTCCTCAGCATACAGTCGATTTGGCAATTCGGTCGATGCAGGCAATACAGTACAGCAGGGTTATTACAGAGTGTTGAACACAGGATTTGCAGCAAAGGAGCTTGCACTCTAACTCTGTCTGATCCTGGAATGTAGCAATTCTTCACCAAGGCCCATTAACCTAAGTCTGGCTTTATATCCTTGATTATGGCTTAAATAAGTACCTCCTCTGTCTTTCCTAGTACCTCTGGCTCCTCTGATCTTTGCCTCAGTCTCTCCTAGCTTCTGAATGGTTCCTCAGGCCCTTAGGCTAAGATGTTCCTGCTTCTGCATATGGGTATTCAGGAGGGAATCTTCTCCTGAACAGCAGGCTTCAGGCCTGGACTTGTCTCAGACATAGTCTAAACTCCAACTGTAGGTTACAGATGCTAGACTCCGTCTCCCTTGCACTTCCTGGTCTGGCCTTATATAAACTAGGGCTCCCTAGCTCCCTCTATGGACTAGAAGTAGGAATGACACCCCTAGCAGGCCTGTAAGTGCAAGTTTCAGTGACAGGAAAATACACACATTACATTACATTTTATAAAACTGACATAAAGCAACTTCCCATAATTAGGAGGGACGACAGCACACCAAGTGACCTTTGGTAGTAACGGGTATTACAACTCCCGTATACTACAGTATACTACATGAAAATGTAATTAAACTATACATATATATGTTACATTTCAGAATGTTAAAGGTGTATTCCCATCAGAGACAATGGGGGCATCTCTGGGACCCACACCTACACTGAGAACAGAGAGGGAAGGTGGTGGCCACCATCAAATGCTCTCCCTGTAGAAGTGAATAGGAGCGCACAGTGTTTGCATGGCCACTGCTCCTGTTTATTTCTATGGAGCCGACGGAAATATCCGAGCCAGCTCTTGGCTATTCTCGGCAGCCCCATAGAAATTAATGAAAGGCAGCTGCGCCGAATACAGATGCGCATGGCGCAGGCGCGAGAATTCGTCCGCTGGCTCAGAGGGAGGATCGCATTCCAGAGGAGATGGGCGGGCTGGAGGGACGCGCTGGGCGGCATTTTGGGTGAGTAGACCGAGCCTCTAGGTGCTGAAAAGACGCCCGCATAGCACCTAGAGGCTCATTAGCTTATCAATAAAAGTTAGTTTTTTAGGCAAACGGCTGCACAAAAAGCTATTATATTAGCATTGTTTGGTAGAGCAGACACTAGCGGATCGCTAGTATCTGACAGCTAAATATGACAAAACAAGGTGGTAGAAACCCTTTAATTAGTGTATGCTCGTAACAACAAGGAACCTGTCACCATGATCTTGGATAATTTTCTGCAGTAATATAGAAGTAGTACTGCACAAAAGGAGCCCAGATTACGATTTTTATATTCAGAATGCCCCCCATTTCCGTGTCAGCACTCAAATATGCAATAAATACACAATCTAGACTGCTCTGCCATGCTAAGGCTTGTTTCACACTAGTGTTTTTGCTGGATCCGGCAGGGTTCAGCAAAAACGCTTCCGTTACTGATAATACAACCATCTGTATCCATTATGAACGGGGACGGTTGTATTTTCTTTAACATAGCCAAGACGGATCCGTCATAAACTCCATTGAAAGTCAATGGGGGACGTATCCGTTTTCTATAGTGTCAGATAAAACAGATCCATCCCCATTGACTTGCATTGTGGTTCATGACGGATCCGTTTTGCTCCGCATCCCAGGACGGAAAGCAAACCACAGCATGCTGCGGTTTGCTCTCTGGTATGAGAACAGAACGGAATGCATTCTGGAGCATTTCATTCTGTTGAATTACGTTTTGTCCCTATTGACAATGAATGGGGAAAAAATTTAAGATTTTTTTTCTCGTATTGAGACCCTATTACAGATCTCAATACTAAAAAATATTAACGCTAGTGTTAAAGTAGCCTAACATAATGGAGAGGACTACTGTGCGCAAACACGGCAGTCCTGAAAATGTACTGTAGGTATTCATGTATTATGCAAATATAATTCCAAGATCGTTGTGACAGATTCCCTTTAATTTTAATGAAAATTATGGTACATTCACACGCAGCAGATTTTTGCAGAAATTTCTGCAACTGAAAATCAGTTCTATATATCTTAATGGGGTTGATTTAGCAACAAGCACAGTTGCAAAAATGTTAGGAACAAATTTGCCAAATGTGAGCCCCTATCCCCTGTCAACATGGATTTTGGTGCATTTTCAACAACAAAATCTTCACAGAATCCACTTTCAATATGCCTCGCAATTTCACGCCTGCTAGGAGCAATGGCAAAAGTGCAGAGGCTCTGCTGCTACTACCAAACCATCGCAGATGTCGACTGTGCATGTGCCCTTAACACTTCCAGGTACACTTCCTTGATTGACAGATCCAGTTGAGATGTCTGGCCCTATCAATCAAGGTGGAGGGCCAGCCCCTCGCTGTTCAAACGCTCCATTTGATGAACGAATTTGATTTATACAAATTGATTCCCTCATAACTCACTGTGAGTTCTGATGGGGTGGACACCCCAGGATACAGCGAAGTCACGAACAAGAAAAGCAACTCTGACACCAGCTTTTGCAAAACAGGCTATTCCTCCTCCTCCTCTAAGGGAATTTCCTCTGCATTCTGAGCAGTAGGCATCTCCTCTGCACACACTGGCTCATCAAAATGGCTCCCCCACAACCTTGTGAATCGCTCTTGCACCCATGCGGTGGTATTTCTCAGTGGTGGCTCCATCGGATCAGGCATGTGGAGATCCTCAATCTCCCATCCGGCTCTCCCAAACATGAGCATATCTGGGAAGTACCCGGTGGTACTGTGTACCTTGTTGTTATAGGCCCACATCAGTTTAGGTAGGTACTCGGGCCACCGAGCCTTTTGGCTGATCTCCAGAGTCCGGAGCATTTGGAGCAAGGTGCGATTGAACCGTTCGCACGCCCTGTTTCCCTGGGGGTGATATGGGGTGGTGCGGGAATGTTCGATCCCATACAGCTGGTACGGATCATTCATGAGAGTACCCTGAAAATATGCCACCTGGTCCGACTGTATCCTCCGTGGACACCCGAACACCTGTATAAAGTGTTTGCAGACCGCTTCAGCGGCTGACTCTGCCATCTGGTCTCTGTTGGGCACAGCCACAGCATACTTTGTGAAATGATCTGTCATGACAAAACAGTATGAGTGCCCGAGGTAGAATACCCAATTTGTACATAATCGATCATAAGGAGCTCTAGGGCAGCTGAGGTCCGGATGGCCTGGACAGGAGCTCGCTGTTCAACATTCTTACTCAGCCCGCAGGGCCAACACTTAAGAAATGCCTCGGCCACCATATCTGCCAAATCTGGACAATATACCAGCCGTTGGAGCCACTTAAACAGTTTATCGCTCCCAAAATGGGTACCCGTCTCATGGGCTTCCCGGGCAGCCTCCGGTCCCAATGACATGGGGATGACAATCTGACGCCGGTACTGAAACTCTGATTGCAAGTATATGGTCCGACACAGGAAGCCCTGGGTAACAGTCAGCTTATCCCACTGCCTCAACAACTTTTGGTCATCTGTAGTCAGACGGGCCCGCTCTTCTGGACGAGGCCAGATCTTGGTCCAGACTCATTCTTTCCCTTTCCATAGGTCCGGACAGCTATTCTGGACTCTCTCCCAATCAGCCAACGTCTTTCACAACACCATGGACATCCTGGACGCCACCCCACTTAGAAAGGTGAGCCAACCACCTCCGCACTGAGCTTGGCATTCTCCAGATGTGCCATTGAGTTGTTGTCCGTCATCACGGTCACCTCTGCACCTGTCAGGTACTCCGCGAACCTTTCGGTCATGGCCCACACCAGTGCCAGTAGTTCTACAGGGAGTGCAGAATTATTAGGCAAGTTGTATTTTTGAGGATTAATTTTATTATTGAACAACAACCATGTTCTCAATGAACCCAAAAAACTCATTAATATCAAATCTGAATATTTTTGGAAGTAGTTTTTAGTTTGTTTTTAGTTTTAGCTATTTTAGGGGGATATCTGTGTGTGCAGGTGACTATTACTGTGCATAATTATTTGGCAACTTAACAAAAAACAAATATATACCCATTTCAATTATTTATTTTTACCAGTGAAACCAATATAACATCTCAACATTCACAAATATACATTTCTGACATTCAAAAACAAAACAAAAACAAATCAGTGACCAATATAGCCACCTTTCTTTGCAAGGACACTCAAAAGCCTGCCATCCATGGATTCTGTCAGTGTTTTGATCTGTTCACCATCAACATTGCGTGCAGCAGCAACCAAAGCCTCCCAGACACTGTTCAGAGAGGTGTACTGTTTTCCCTCCTTGTAAATCTCACATTTGATGATGGACCACAGGTTCTCAATGGGGTTCAGATCAGGTGAACAAGGAGGCCGTGTCATTAGATTTTCTTCTTTTATACCCTTTCTTGCCAGCCACGCTGTGGAGTACTTGGACGCGTGTGATGGAGCATTGTCCTGCATGAAAATCATGTTTTTCTTGAAGGATGCAGACTTCTTCCTGTACCACTGCTTGAAGAAGGTGTCTTCCAGAAACTGGCAGTAGGACTGGGAGTTGAGCTTGACTCCATCCTCAACCCGAAAAGGCCCCACAAGCTCATCTTTGATGATACCAGCCCAAACCAGTACTCCACCTCCACCTTGCTGGCGTCTGAGTCGGACTGGAGCTCTCTGCCCTTTACCAATCCAGCCACGGGCCCATCCATCTGGCCCATCAAGACTCACTCTCATTTCATCAGTCCATAAAACCTTAGAAAAATCAGTCTTGAGATATTTCTTGGCCCAGTCTTGACGTTTCAGCTTGTGTGTCTTGTTCAGTGGTGGTCGTCTTTCAGCCTTTCTTACCTTGGCCATGTCTCTGAGTATTGCACACCTTGTGCTTTTGGGCACTCCAGTGATGTTGCAGCTCTGAAATATGGCCAAACTGGTGGCAAGTGGCATCTTGGCAGCTGCACGCTTGACTTTTCTCAGTTCATGGGCAGTTATTTTGCGCCTTGGTTTTTCCACACGCTTCTTGCGACCCTGTTGACTATTTTGAATGAAACGCTTGATTGTTCAATGATCACGCTTCAGAAGCTTTGCAATTTTAAGAGTGCTGCATCCCTCTGCAAGATATCTCACTATTTTTGACATTTCTGAGCCTGTCAAGTCCTTCTTTTGACCCATTTTGCCAAAGGAAAGGAAGTTGCCTAATAATTATGCACACCTAATATAGGGTGTTGATGTCATTAGACCACACCCCTTCTCATTACAGAGATGCACATCACCTAATATGCTTAATTGGTAGTAGGCTTTCGAGCCTATACAGCTTGGAGTAAGACAACATGCATAAAGAGGATGATGTGGTCAAAATACTCATTTGCCTAATAATTCTGCACGCAGTGTAGTTTAAAGGAGCTATAGTTTTCAGGGTTGCGCTCTGACTCCCTCAGAGACCGGCTGCCATAGGCAATGACTCTCATGTCCATCCTGGACTTGGGATAACATGGCCTCCAGACCATGCAGACTTCCGTCAGTGTACAGCAGGAATAGGGTGTCGAACCGCGCATAAGCCAGAATCAGGGCACTGGTCAGCGCCTCCTTCACTGCTTCGAAGCCTTCTTGTTGCCGGGTCCCCTTCAATGGGATCATTCTTTGGGCCCCCGCAGTGCCCTTAATAACTCATTTAACAGGCCCACCTAATGAGCGAATTTGGGTATAAACCTCCTGTAGTAGCCAGCCAGTCCCACGAATGCCGGCACCTCTCTTAGTATACTCGGCTGGGGCCACTTCTGGACGGCCTCCACCTTGCTGGGGGCCGTCTTTACCCACTCCTGGGTGACCAAATGTCCCAAATACTCTATCTGCTGTTGAAACAGTTGGCACTTCTTGGGCTTGATCTTGAGCCCGTGGTCTCGCAGCCATCTTAGGACCTGTCGCAGCTTTTGGAGGTGATCCTCGAAGGAGGCCCCAAACACTACTATGACTATGTCATCAGGGTAGATTAATACTGACTCGAAGTTGGATTCTGCATTTCCTCTTGGTAAGCAGGCTCAATCAGAACCTCCAGTCCATTCAGCTGTCGTCCAGCCCCCACTGGCAGCGTCAATATTTGTTCTTGTTGAGGTGAGGTCTTCATCGCGGTCCTCCGCGGCACCTTCACGTGTCCAATGGGCCGACCGGACATGTTGCTCTTTCGCAGACTACAGCTCCTCACAATCTGCTGTAAAACCTTCTGGGTTGGCCGGTGTGTGTTGGCCCATTGCCAATACTTCAGCCCTTCTTTGGCATAGAGTTGATGGTCTAGGTCTCTCAGCACATTCATACCTAGTGTCATGTACATTCCTTTCTGGGATGAATGATCCACCAGCACGACCCCCTTCTTGCCGATGTCTTGCCCAAACAGTCGGACCCGCATTCAGACTATCCCTTGGAAGTCCATCTCTCTGTTATAGGCAGCCATCAGTCTGATAACGCTCCTGTCTTCTGGCTCCATCATAAGTCCGAAGTGTCTTTCAAAGAACTCCAGAGGCATAAGGGTGCACATCCACCCTGTATCAACTAAGCAGCGTACCTTCTGGCCTTCCAACTTGGCTTTCATAACGGGGCTGCTGGAATACAGGCTGTGTTCCTCATGCGTAGGGCTTAGCTTCTGGTGTACCACCGCAGGACGCCCAGCTAGTGCGGCAGTCGGAATTTTAACGTTGGCTCGGACTTCATCTGTTCAGGGCACTGTCTGGCCATAAGGCCGTACTATCGACAAGCCCAGCAGAGAGGCTCTCCTTTGACATGTTCCCACACCTAAGTTCTCCTGGGTAGAGTAGAGCTGGTCCTGAGGTCATTCCAGGAGGCCAGGGAGATTCTGCCTTCATCTGGGACACTTCCAGACAAAGTTTTATCAATTCTGTGCGCAGGGCCTGGACTGCATCCTTTAAGGACTCTGAGTCTTCAGACCCAGACCGGTCCCCTGTATCATGGGTGCTACTCACTACTCTCGCCGCCAGAGGCATGTGCTCTTCCTCTCTCTCCACGGCGGCTAGGTAGACACTGTAGAATGTCATGCCGGCCGTCGTCCGGGTCATCTCTTGCAATTTGTCGTGTAAGAACTCATTGGAGAGCTCTACTATTAACTGGTCTCTCAGTAGCCGGTCCACCTCCCAGAAGGGTCCCATAGCCTCTGGGTCTCACCGCTGTATTTCATTTAGCGACTCCTGTAGGGCATTGGAGTACTGCATCAGGGTCGCTCCCTCTCGCTGTGGTCGGTTGAAGAAGTGGCTCCACAACTGCACTACTTTAGCATACACTCCATGGGCTCTCTCCAGCAGGGAGAATATTTTCTCTAGGGTATCTCTCTCGGATTCTGGTCTTACCATCACTGTCCATCTGACGTCACCCTCTAGGGCCCCCAATGCAACCTCTGCCCACAGTTTGGGGGTCAGGGTACACATTCTAACTGCACTTCGCAACCTTTCAGTCCAGTCCTGAAGTGTCATGTTTTTACCGTCAAATTTTGGCAGATGACGCAACAGTGCCCCCACAGGGATGTATCCTACTGGGGCAGGCATGGTGGGGGCAAACTGGCCTTGCACTGGCACACCCTGACCTGGGTCCTGTACAGGTGCCATTGGCGGCGGGGGAAGGTCTCCCGCCACGTTCCGGTCCATAACGGTCGCTTTATCCTGCCGACTACGCCAAGTTGTAAGCCGTGTACCGGGGTGGGCTCCCCAGGATACAGCGAAGTCACAAACGAGAAAAGCAATTCTGAAACCAGTTTTTGGAAAACAGACTTTTTACTGCAATATGACACTGAATGTAAACCCCAACCTCTGGGAACATAAAATGGATTTACAAACACTCAGCCCGTAGTATAAGACCCTTGTGCTGCACAGCACGGCGCCCTGCAATAGATGCGAGAAAGAATTGCACTCGTTTGCCTATTGCGGGCACAACTAAAACAGCCACACCATACCTGTTATTGCCCTAGAAATGACACAAATGATTATGTGGGTGTATGATACGGGCTGGTGCAACACAAACGTTCACAATCTTATAATAAACTACAATATTTCCCCTCCTTTAACTGGTCCTATGGCATGTGCCTGCGTATTACTCCTGCACAAAACGCTGGGCTGGATTGAGCCGGTGAGACATCTATCAGCTCTCAACTGTGCAATGTCTCTTTTTATTGTGGAGTACTTTTGTGAACAGCAGAAACACTTTTTGGCCTGACACACAAAACAGAGACCCTAACTAGCTAACTACAGTCCTGGTCTAGTCTCTAGGCGCCAATATTGCAATGAGGTGCATGCACGATCTTTCCGACCCGGGTCTGCTCTGTATCTGCTGATGACTCCGAGCCAAACAAGCAGTCTATTCAACAAACATGCGGTACTACAGAGCAGGTAGTTTGTTCCTCAACTCTCATCAGAACTCCTGGCAGAAGTCCTCTGTCTCCTGGGCAGAATCTGGGTCCTGAACAGCGATCAGCTTAATTTGACTGTAGTTGTGGTCACAGAATTTTGATCCCACGCTTGGATGTGAATGGATTCACTTCTCTCTGTGTCTCTTTGTCCTTCCAATATGGCGACTTCCTCTTTCTCCTTCAGCCTGGCAACCTCACCTCTCATGAATTTGGAAATATGTATATGCAGTCAGTCAGCTGTGCCTAGTAAACGGCGGCCTCTTGTGGACAAACAGCAGAACGTCAGTCCAGAACATTTAGTTTAATACACTCAGTGTTCAACAATGAGAGCTGTTTCCCCATCTCACATTTGTCCCTGTGTTTGTCTGTTCCTGTGTGTGTCTGTCCCTGTATGTGTGTCTGTCCCTGTGTGTCTGTCCCTGCATGTGCGTCTGACCCTGTGTGTGCGATTGACCCTGTGTGTGCATCTGTCCCTGTGTGTGCATCTGTCCCTGTGTGTGCATCTGTCCCTGTGTGTGCGTCTGTCCCTGTGTGTGTGTCTGACCCTGTGTGTGTGTTTGTGTGTCTGTCCCCGTGTATGTGTGTATTTGACCATCCATGTGTGTGCATCTTTCCTTGTGTGTGCGTCTGTCCCTGTGTGTGCGTCTGTCCCTGTGTGTGCGTCTGTCCCTGTGTGTGCGTCTGTCCCTGTGTGTTTGTGTCTGTGTGTGTGTGTGTGTGTGTGTGTGTGTGTGTAACCATCACCATACCCACAGTGTTCCTATGTCTTGACGCAGCTGCATCAGGATGTTCTGTGTGGGGCAAGAAGAAGAAGAAGGAAGAGGAGGCAACGCCGGCAGCATGGAGTCTGGTGGGACAGGCACAGTGAAGCACACTAAGGATGTAGGTAACACTGCCACATGATCTACACTAGTGTTATCTGTGGTTTTACATTGGTCTGCAGGTAACACTACAACTTTATCAGCACTAGTGTTATCTGTAGGTTTTACATAGGACTGCAGGTAACACTACCACATTATCAGCAGAAGTGCTAACTGTGGTTTTACATAGGACTGTGGGTAACACTACCACATTATCAGCACTAGTGTCATCTGTGGTTTTACATAGGACTGCAGGTAACACTACCACATTATTAGCACTAGTGTTATCTGTGGTTTTACATAGGACTGCGGGTAACACTACCACATTATCAGCACTAGTGTTATCTGTGGTTTTACATAGGACTGCAGGGGACATCTACTATATTATCTGTACTCAGAGATTTATCACTGTCTTACTTGTGGTGTTACATAGGACTGCAGGTGATATCAACAACATTATCTGTACTTGTACCACCCCAGATCTGGCAGGACAGTCTCGGAGTTCAGTGGCTACTTGGCTTTCATACTATTTTTTTAATGGGAGGTGGGTGCCATTTAAATTTTTGTCTCAGGCAGCCGAAGAGCTAGAATCGGCCCTGTGTAGGCACCAACTGTATTTGGCCAGTAGTAGTAGCAGGTTACAGCTGTCCTTCCCCTTTGGTAGTCAATGGATTATTATGGCAGAGGAATGATATGATATTGTGGACTGGGTGATTTACTCATCGTCTCAGTTACAGCAGGATGATGATGTTATGTCTGCATTTGACAATGTGCCTTTGAGCCAGTGTTCAGTGAATTCCTACTTTTCCTCATTAACACTTAATTTAAGGCCCAGCAGAAGTTTTTCTTTTCTCCTAATAGAAAACACCCTTGGTGAGAACCAGAATCAGCATCTGGATTGCTTGGGGAGGAGGTTCAGGCAGAGGAGAAGGACGTGATTACTGAAATGTATTGCCGTGGTGGTGGTGCTGGCAGTGACACTTTAAGTCATGGTAGTGGTGGTGGTAAGAGCACTGGTATCTGTGTTGGTAGTGACAACAATCAGGCCAAATATATAGGTGGTAATTATGATGGAGGGCAAGGAGTCCTTGAAATATCACAGTCAGAAAAGTGGCGGGATGATGACAATGATGACTGTATGTTGGACCTGGGAACTATACAAAGGTTACGAGGTGGTCATAATATCGAAGGAGGAAGATGGTGGTGGAAAAAAAGAGTAGAGCTGATGTACTGCCAAAACATTCAAAAAACCTGCCAGTCACAGATCTGCTGTTGTTTAAGCAGGGTCAAAAGCCGTGAAACCTAGAGCAAGCTTGATTGGCGGCAGCTCTGTGTGGGCATCTTGTGTGTCTGAATTTGTCACTGCATTGCCGGCCAACAAAACCATGACAGTGTACAAGCTCTTCAGGCAGGGAATAAGATGTGGCTGTGAAGGCACCAATGCAGGAACTATGACTGTACAGTAAGGGTCCATTCATACGTCCATGTGTGTTTTGCGGATCCACGGATCTGCGGATCCGCAAAATACGGACAACGGCAATGTGCGTTCCGCATTTTGCGGACCGAACATCGCCGGCACTTAATAGAAAATGCCTATTCTTGTCCGCAATTGCGGACAAGAACCTATTCTATTTTTTTCGGGAACGGAATTGCGGACCAGGAAGTGCGGATCCGCATTTCCGGATCCGGGAAGCTCATCGTGTGGCCTCATAGAAATGAATGGGTCCGCAATTCCGTTCCGTAAAATGCGGAACAGAATTGCGGACGTGTGAATGGAGCCTAATACATATATTAGCATCCCAGGCTCACGTGGGAAAATATGACTGGCCAGCAATGTTAGGTTGTCCTATTTCTCTCTGTCATAAAGCTAGCCAGGTCAAACTTTCATTATAATCACTGTTAACATCATCAGCTACTGCTTCTCCTCCTCTGATTCCTCCTCATTCTCCTTCACTTCATGATTAGTCATCCATAATGGAATTTATGAGTGGGAAACAACAATATGCACCTAGTAATTCGCAGTGTACCAACTGAACTCTCACCTGGCCAAGTTGCTTGCAGTGCAGTCGCTGTCAAACTACTTAGTGGATTCCACTGCCTTTAAACAACTGATGGCGTGTGCTCAGCCTTGATAGAGAATGCCTACCCACGATTATTTATAATAAAAAAAAGCCACCCTGCTTTGTACTGTCACATGGCAGAGAACTAGGGATGATCCTTGGAATTGCCGCTGTGTGGCAAGCAGGGGCGTTGCTAGGGTCTCAAAAGATCCGGGGCCCAAGCCCCAATGAATATGGCCCAAGTCTTCCCCCCTCCCCCCACATACCGCATTTTGCTGTACTTGCTATACAGCAGCACATACCTCTCACATCCAGGGCCTCCCAGGTGACGTCTCCTCGGATGTAGATCTTCTCTGTCATCATCTTCTCCATTCAGTTCATACAACTTCTCTAAGCCGCCTTGTCTCTGCAGAGTGTGACACACAGACATCTTAGCTTCCTCACATTTCTATCATTATCCCCCAACCTGGAGTCTAAACAGTGTTATCCTGCTGCTCACTGTGCCCTGCAATACCCCCAGATACTATCCTGAGGAAAAATTAGTGCCCCCATAGTAATACTGCCCCCTACAGTGCCCCCAGCCATGATAATTCTCCCCAAGAGTGCCCCCATTAGTAGAAGAGCCCTCCAGTATTAATAATACCCTCACAGAGCCCCAGTACAAATAAGGCCCCCTATTGTTCCCCCAGTGGTAATAAAGCTCTCTACAGACCCCTCAATAGTGCGCATGCGTCCTTATGTCACCACTGTTTTAGTTACGTATGTCTGCCTTCAGGCGTATACATTCTCACTGGCTCTCAATCCTGGCTGTCCCGCGATAGCAAGCACATGTGGGCGCACTTCTGGTCACCTGACCGGTCATCTGACCACGCGTCACTCTGACGCTGCATCTCATGTGTGCTCCCTCAGTCACCTGACCTCCTGGTCACCTAGATACAGGACACACAAGCTAAACCTACGATGCTCCTCCAACCAGTCAAAGGCGCCTTATAGTTGGTACTACTATCCCATCCTGAGTACAACTGAGTACAACTACTCCTATAGTTTTTAAATATATAAGGAGGTGGGGGAAACCGTTTTTAAATATGTAAGGGGGGGAAGAAGACAATACAAACACTGGATGCCTTGAGAGGACATCACAATAAAACTGTTTTATTACTCTATTTTATAATCTTATACACTATTCCTTAGAACTGATTGGGGATCACATCCAGGAGATCATTACAATACAATTAATCAAGCAATATCGGGCGAAACTAAGGCTGTCCGCTAGGTAGTCCACCATTCATTACTTGACTGGTTAACAGAACCCCACACACCGGTGGATCACTCCTCGGATTATGGAGTCATCCAGTCTTATACACACATTCATTCAGGAGGGATCCCTAGCTGATGGATGCCTCCAACCCCATTTCTGGGGAAAAGACCACCCTCCAAGCCTACCCTCGCATAGTCAATGGGCATACCTGGACTAATTATTCAGAATTATATATCCTTTTAGTGTGACACCCAATCAATGTCCTAATACAAAAAAATATATTTTAGAATTATTCTTAACTATATCCCATATCCTCAAAAGACATACCCATGTGTTCGTATATATCTCCCACCACACAATAAACACTAAAAAATCACTTATCCTTCGAAATAGAGTTGAACTGAGTCCCATGAAAGAAATACAAGTTTATTTTATATGATTCATGATCGATTTTCCCACAGCATTTACACAGTTAAAATAATGTGACATATAGCCGGGCACCTCTACTTAAACATAAATAACTAAACACATATCTCTAGGGTTCAGAAAAGGGAGCCCACCTTAAATTCCCTGTTTAGGCCCTTTGGTTCCATGGTATCAAGTTCAAAAATCCATCTCAATTCTTTCCTTTTCAATAATTTCTTCCTATGACCTCCTCTCCTCAATGGCGAAATGCCATCTATAATCCTATATCTCAGTTGTGAGATATTATGTCGATATCTCCAGAAATGTTCTGGTACTGGTAATTCTACGTCTTCCCTGTTCTTTTGATTCTGTTTCTTAGATAACCTACGGATCGTATATCTACAGTACAGACCAAAAGTTTGGACACACCTTCTCATTCAAAGAGTTTTCTTTATTTTCATGACTATGAAAATTGTAGATTCACACTGAAGGCATCAAAACTATGAATTAACACGTGGAATTATATACATAACAAACAAGTGTGAAACAACTGAAAATATGTCATATTCTAGGTTCTTCAAAGTAGCCACCTTTTGCTTTGATTACTGCTTTGCACACTCTTGGTATTCTCTTGATGAGCTTCAAGAGGTAGTCCCCTGAAATGGTTTTCACTTCACAGGTGTGCCCTGTCAGGTTTAATAAGTGGGATTTCGTGCCTTATAAATGGGGTTGGGACCATCAGTTGCGTTGAGGAGAAGTCAGGTGGATACACAGCTGATTGTCCTACTGAATAGACTGTTAGAATTTGTATTATGGCAAGAAAAAAGCAGCTAAGTAAAGACAACGAGTGGCCATCATTACTTTAAGAAATGAAGGTCAGTCAGTCAGCCGAAAAATTGGGAAAACTTTGAAAGTAAGGGCTATTTGACCATGAAGGAGAGTGATGGGGTGCTGCGCCAGATGACCTGGCCTCCACAGTCACCGGACCTGAACCCAATCGAGATGGTTTGGGGTGAGCTGGACCGCAGAGTGAAGGCAAAAGGGCCAACAAGTGCTAAGCATCTCTGGGAACTCCTTCAAGACTGTTGGAAGACCATTTCAGGGGACTACCTCTTGAAGCTCATCAAGAGAATGCCAAGAGTGTGCAAAGCAGTAATCAAAGCAAAAAAAGGTGGCTACTTTGAAGAACCTAGAATATGACATATTTTCAGTTGTTTCACACTTGTTTATTATGTATATAATTCCACATGTGTTAATTCATAGTTTTGGTGCCTTCATAGTCATGAAAATAAAGAAAACTCTTTGAATGAGAAGGTGTGTCCAAACTTTTGGTCTGTACTGTATGTTGGTTTATTCTGTTCTTGCAAGGCTGTGTGGTCTCTCCAACATACAGGAGGTCACATGGACATTGCAAGACATAAATCACATATTCCAAGCTATAGGTATAGAAATCCTTGATTTCATTTTTCTTGCCTGTTCTAGGGTGACAGAAGGAGTTACCCTTGATCAGGCTGCCGCAATTGCAGCAGCCCAAGCAAGGGTTGCAACCCTTCCTTCCCTCCTGTTTGTCCTTCAACATTAAATCTGCACGTGTCAGGCTATCACTCAAATTCTTTGGTCTTTTATATGACATAAGTGGAGGAGATTGAAATTCCTCCACGTCAGGGAAGGATTGAGACAAAATATGCCAGTTATGCCTCAATATTCCAGTTATCCTACCACTCATTTTTGTGTATGTGGACACAAATGGAATTCTGTTTACTTTTTGTCGTTTTGCCTTCTCTGTTGATAATAATGTTGATAATAATAATTGCTGCCGATCACAGTGCCTAGCTTTTAATAAGTGAACCTTTGACTCATCTTCTGCAATCTATCGTCTATCAGACCTTCCTCCGACACTATCCTTTTAGCTCACAGAAACTGACTGTACGGTAAGGACTCCATTGTCTTCCTAGGGTGCGCACTGTCAAAACGCAACATATTATTATGATCCGTAGATTTTATAAACAGATCAGTGTCCAATTTCCCATCTTTGACATAAACCAGTGTATCCAAGAACTGCAAGGACTCTGTAGAAAAGACCTTGGTAAATTTTAACTGACTATGTAACTGATTTATGTAATCATGAAAAGCATGTAAATCCATTATTGTACATTTCCAAATCAAAAAAATTCATCTATATACCTCACCCAACCTCTCACAAAAGTGTAGAGGGTGGACAGGTATATATACAACTCCTCCAAACAAGACATGTATATATTTGCATATGTCGGGGCCACGTTGGACCCCATCGCGGTACCCCGACACTGTTCATAAAACACGTCCTCAAACAGGAAATAATTACAATTAAGTAAAATTTCCAATAATGACACGGGGAATAATCTGGATTCTTCCCCATAGTCGGATTTATCCAGGGCCCATTTGACCGCCTCCAAACCCAATTCGTGATCTATGCTAGTCTACAAACTAGTAACATCAAAAGACACTAACAAATCCCCCTCTTCAAAACCGATGGTACTCATCCTAGATAGAAAATTTGTAGTATCTCTCACATATGATGCAGCTCCCACTGCATATGGTCTTAACGCCCTATCCAGGAAAGAAGCTGCATTGGAGAAGACGGAAGCTATGCCAGACACTATCGGGAGTCCAGGAGGATCCTTCAAATCCTTGTGGATTTTGGGGAGGACATACATCAGTGGGGTCACCGGATTCTGTGGTATAAGGTAGGTATGTAAATTCCAATCTATCACGTCATTTGCAAAAGCATTATCTGCCAATAACCTGATTTTCCGTATGGTCACATGATGGTGACATCATCACAGGTCCTTCTCAACCACTGACTGTTTTACTGGTCACAGGTCCTTCAGCTCTTCCACCGCATTAGATTCAATTGTATTGCCGTCTTGTGAATGCAATACAGTTGTATCTAGCAAGCAGGCAGGACATTTCGGGGCCTGGGACAAAACATCAGGGGCCCAGGCCCCGAATGTTTTAACCTAGCAACGCCCCTTGTGGCAAGGCACATGCCACAATCAACACATAGAGCAGTAATTATGGCAAGGCATAGTACATGTCTTTCATGACCAATGGGTCAGTGGTCTGCTTGGCAGTGGTGACTATGCATCACTGCAACAAGGCCACGTGCTACTAACATCTCCATGGTGGGCAGGTCTAGTTCCCAAACCAGGTACTTATCGACCAACTCCACGTCCAAATCAAACATCTTCCTGTCCTAAACAGAAACAGAACAGAGTCTTGCTCCCCCCCCCCCCCCCCCCCGTCTCCTTTAATATATGTAAGTTGAAGTGCTGCCATGCTGTCTTACAACTGATGAGCCCAGGTGAAAGAAGCTACACAGTGAATCAGTTGTTATTGTGCATCAAGCAGCAATTACCTGCTGGATGTCTCCCTGACAACTACAAAGATAAAATGTAATCAGAGACAATAGCAGAAACATTGTGGCTTCCCTATATTTGGGGAATATAACATAAGCTCCCTGCATGGTGCATGTTATAAATTTGGTGGTTTCTTAAAAATGTATTGTGGCTTGTAGAATGTGCTGATTATGTCCAGGTGTGCACATTTAAACTGTTCTTTTGTAGCAGAAGCAGAAGCAGTTAGCTGAACATAATGGAACATTTTTTCAATTGCTGTGCCAGCCTTTTGCATGTGAGCAAAGGAATATGCAATGCCTGAACAATCAGGCATACCTAATGGGGTTCTGGGTCAGTTAATTGGACCAGTGGCAGAAACTGGCCCAGTTTGCCATCGGCGTACTGTCTTGCCCACCCTCTCTTTCAGAGGGGGTATTCAGCATGGCAGGTGGTGTCACCACACCAAAGCAAAAAAAATTGTCCTCCACAAGTGTGGAAAACATGACATATGTGAAAATCATTCAGGCATGGATTCATGGGGATTTTTACACACTTCAAGCTCATGCCAATTAATAAATCTGTCATTGCTGACATTGGGGACTGGCTATTTATCATGATGCCACTGCTGCTATCTTCCTTTGCATTATGTTCCATACTGTACTGCTGTTGCTTGTTGCTACTACTAGATCTACACAGCTGCAAATCTCCTGCCTTGTCTATTATGTTCCATACTGTACTGCTGCTGCTGGGATCCCTACCCTGTACAGTATAACTAACCTAAAACTGTTCTCAAAAAAGGGACAATTTTGCTTCTTCACTTTGCATCACTTCCTGTAATGACAGAATTTTATTTCAAAGGATTCAGACCCTTTGCTATGAGACTTGAAATCTGGCTCTGGGGGACTCCCATTGCTCTTGATCATCTTTGAGATGTTTCTACACCTTGACTTTGATTGATTTCCACCTGTTGAAAATTCAGTTGATTGGACATGATTTGGAAAGACAAACCTCTAAACCTCTGCCTATAGCTGACAATGAAAATCAGAGCAAAAACCAAGCCATGAGGAGAAAATAAATGCCTGTAGAGTTCTAACAGGCTTGTGTGGAGGATCAGAAGTTTGGAACAACCAGGACTCTTTCTAGAGCCGGCCACCCCACCAAACTAAGTAATAAGGGGAGAAGGACCATGGTAAGAGAGGTGACCAAAAATGCAATGGTCACTCTGGCTAAGCTCCAAAGATCCTGTGTATAGATGGGAGAAACTTCCACAAGGTCAGCCATGACTGCAACCACCAATCTAGGCTTTATGGCAGAGTTCCTCACTAAAAAACACATGAAAACCTGCTAAAGGACTCTCGGACAGTAAGAAACATATTCTCTTTGATAAATCCAAGATTAAACTTTTTGGCTTCAATTCTAAGCGTCATGTTTAGAGGAAAAAGGGCACTGACCAATGCCATTCCTACAGTGAAGCATGGTGGTGGCAGTATCATGCGATGGGGGACAGAGAGACTGGTCATAGTTGAGGGGAAACTGAATGGAGCAAAGAAAAGAGAGTTTATTAATGAAAACTTGTGCTCTGGACCTCAGACTGGGTTACCTTCCGAAAAGACAATGACCCTAAGCACACAGCCAAGACAACACAGGAGTGGCTATGGGACAACTCTGTGAATATCCTTGAGTGGCCCAGCCAGAGCACTGCCTTGAACCCAATTGAACATCTCTGGAGAGAACTGAAAATGTCTGTCCAACGACGGTCCCCATCCAACCTCACAGAGCTTTAGAGGATATGCAGAAAAGGCTGAAAATTCCCAAATCCAGGTGTTGTAATCTGGTGGGCATCAGTGCAGAATGATGGGGAAAACTGTATATATACATACCGTATTTTTCGCCCTATAAGTCGCACCAGCCCATAAGACGCAACTAGGTTTTAGAGGAGAACAATAAGAAAAAAATATTTTCCATTACACCTCAGGTCAGACCCCCAAAGTTAATAAGACCTCAACTTACAGCCTCAATCAGACCCCCAATGTCAATCAGACCTCAGATCAAATCCCCAATGCCTCAGATCAACCCCTCAACCTTCAGCCATCTATCAGCCCCCATATGTCCACCATCTATCAGCCCCCATATGTCAACCATCTATCAGCCCCCATATGTCAACCATCTATCAGCCCCCATATGTCAGCCATCAGCCCCCATATGTCAGCCATCAGCCCCCATATGTCAGCCAGCAGCCGTCATATGTCAGCCAGAAGCCCCTATATGTCAGTCAGCCAGCAGCCCCTATATATCAGCCATCAACCCCCATATGTCAGCCATTAGCCCCTATATGACAGCCATCAGCCTCATATATTCTGCCATCAGCCCCATATATTCAGCCATCAGCCCCATATATCAGCCCCTATATGTCAGCCATCAGCCCCTATATGTCAGCCATCAGCCCCTATATGTCAGCCATCAGCCCCATATACCAACCCCTATAATGTCAGCCATCCGCCCCCAGTGCAAATAAAATAAAAAAACACTTACCTCTCCTGCTCCTGGATGCCACCGCTCCTCACCATCGCAATCCTCTTCATCCTGCTGTCGTCTGTGTATCGTGGCGTACAGTGTGAGGTCACAGAGCGCCCTCACGCTGTGCGCAGCCCTACACAGCCGATAGACGATAGCCGAGCCGAGGGCCAGGAAGCTGTGAGTACAGAGCCTTCACCGTTTCCCCATAATCCTGTACTAATGAAACGTATTCACCCCTTAAGACGCAGGGGCATTTTTTGCCCCCTTTGGGGCACAAGGCCACAACATAAAATGTGAAAAAAGTAAATGCATTGTATAGCTCAGCAATCACAACCGCACAGCCAGCACCAGCACACAGAGCAAAGAATGATTAATTTTTGTAGTACTGCAACCAAGGCGAGATACACTTAAATGGTCACTAACTTTTCAAACAACTTCTTCTCAAAGGATAAGGACTAGGAGAGGACTCACTGGTGATTGGCCTAGAAATATGAGGGGAAAAAATCTGGGGCAGTAGCGTAATGGCAGACTGTCTGTATTTGGACAGTCCCCCAGGCTCAAGGAGAACTGCTGAATGCAGGAGCAGCACACTAGGGCACTAGTAGTCCATATAAGCAGACCAGGGCATTGAGGGAGGCTGGAATGGATCTTCACAATGTCTCCAGCAAAAGCAGAAGTTAATTTGTGAGAAGTTCTAAAATTCAGTTATGCTACTTTCACACTTGCGCTTTCCACTTTTGAGATCAGTCATAGGATTTCAATAGTGGGGAAAAACGCTTCCGTTTTGTCCCCATTCATTTTCAATGGGGACAAAACTGAACTGAACAAAATGGAATGCTCCAAAATGCATTCCGTTCCGCTTGGTTGCGTCCCCATCGCGGACAGAATAACGATGCAAGCAGCATTTTTCTGTCCGCGATGTGGTGCGGAGCAAGACGGATCCGTCCTGACACATAATGTAAGTCAATGGGGACGGATATGTTTTCTCTGACACAATCGAAAATGGATCTGTCCCCCATTTACTTTCAATAGAGTTCAACCGGATCCGTTCCTAACGGATGCAGATGGTTTTATTATCAGTAACGGAAGCGTTTTTGCTGATCCATTATGGATCTTGCAAAAACACTGGCAGGAAAGTAGCCTTACCCTTTTATACTAGTACCAATTCACACACAGGCAGCTGACACCCATGTGCGAGGGAGAGCAGCAGCATAAACTGCCATTATAACACACAATAACCGGCTCCAGTAAGACTGGCCTCAAAAAATATATATAACATGGACACAGGAAAAGTTCTTGTATTATAGACTATTCAGATCATTATGGACCACAGGCAACCATGTTGAAGAGTCAGTGCGAAAAGAGGCTCCTGTCTTGGCGGTGTTTGCATGACCATTTATTAAATGGTCATCCATTAATTTATTTGGGTACCATGTAATACTACATTTCCCTGCAAGATAGGAACATCTGCTCAAAGCTTCCATTGGTGTCAGAACAGTTAGACCTGTGGCAAGCAGCTGATCAATAGGGAAGTGGAAAAGAGGTTATCTAGATTTTGCCCCTTTAAGTCAAAGAGGATGTGAAAAAATCGGGGGGGGGGGGGATGTTTGAAAAATCCCCCCTTTTTGCCGAACCTGTAAAGGAAAGATTACTTCCCTGCATTCCGGTGGCATCTCCCCACTCCTTCACCTGGAATAGGTTGCTCTGCTGGACTCCCTCGATGTCAACATCTGTTTTGACATTGCAGCAGCCAATCACTGGTTGCGGTGGTGAGTGGGTCCTCCTAGGACATGACAAATGGTCACATGACGCAAAGGTATCAGGTCACCACCACGGGCAGTATTTGGCTATGATAGAGTAATTTTAGACAGCACTCCAATATTAGATTAATGCTTTTTTATTATTTTTTACCGGACATAGAGGTCCTTTTGGGACTGAATGAAAGCAACGTTTCGGGCAAATTATATGCCCTTCATCAGGCTGATGTAATACAAAAAGAAGAAGAAAAAGAAAAACAATAATGACGGGTAATGTATGGATACATACAATATACACAGGTTCAATGGGACCATGATTAGGACAGAAAATTAACTAAGATATTGTAAGGACAATATCTGTAGATACATACAATAGTAAACATGATGATCAAATGAAAAGATATAAGAATACATTATTCAAAACAAATAATTGGTTGCAATATAATCACAATTAGCATATTTCAGAAAAAATACATGATTCTTAATGAGACTTCATATATTTCAAAAAACGGATATCCAGCCAAATAGCTGACTAACACCATGTACTAGAAGTATGCAGTATTTGGTTACATCAGGCATCAGAACAAAAGTGGACCAATGGAGTAAGAGTGCACAGCAAGTGGAGTGAGAGGGAAAAAGAAACAGAGGGAAAGTGTGGGTCAGGGTGTATATACACATTGTGCGCAAATGTGCCCATATGTGTATATAGGGAGGGATCCCTGATGGGGATGGAAAACGGCACAGACAGCAGCATGATGTAGGGTCAAGGGAGCAAGAGGCATGTAATAATGTTGAGCTTACCTAGTTGCGTGAGCGGATTCGCAGCAGGCCGGCATGTCTGAGCTGCGTATGTGGGTGATTTAAATAGGCGGGTTCCCGCCTTCTGGATGACGCTCATGATCTCGCGATGTTGTGAGGATCATAGCGCCGGCCGGTCGAGTGATAGTTGACACATGCGCACAGGGACCGGAGGGTGCGTGCATGCGTACGCCGTCCGGGAGGTAGAGAATAGCCTATTCTGGTTGTGATAATGGGTCAAATGTCAGCACATGCGTACCGGAGGTGACTGAGACGAGACAGTCATAGAGAGACGCTCTGACTGTGCGTATATGGGGGGTCGAAATGACCGATGCTAATTATTCTAATCTAGGTTGAAGGGTCAACATGGGACAATAATGGGAGGTTAGGTGAAGGGAAAGAAAATGTTGGGACATAGAATATTGAGAAGCACATATCGTAGGTCCTAAGTTTGTAGGAAAATCATATGAATGAAATGACACAAGAAATGTTGCAACCTGAATTAGTATATGGCCCTGGGAAGAAGTGGATGGATAAGTGTCATATGTATGTGACAAAAAAGAGAGACATCACAGGTACATAATGGATGAATATCACATAAGACATATATACCAACGGCTAGGGCGTGCTTCGCGGGTGTCGCCACCCGTTATTAGACGGCTCTGGCCCTGAAAGAAAAAACATAGAAGGGGGTTAACATTGAAGAATGAACTGGAAAAAAGGGAAGAGAGAGAAAAGAGGGGGGGGGGAGTGAAGAGGATGATTGGTTAGTCTAAGATGTAGTCTTTATTGAGACCATGAGGTTCTAGAGTATTAAGACGTCGGATCCAAGACATCTCTCTCTCCTGTAACAGCAGCTCACGGTTGCCTCCTCGTCTGGGTGGTGGTATCCAGTCAATGACTTGAAATCGAAGTTGACTGACTGAATGGCCATATTTTGTAAAGTGTTGGACAAGGGGAGCTTCTAGTTTAGTAGTGCGTATGTTAGACTTGTGTTGAGATATTCGTTCTTTTATTTTTTGGATGGTTTCCCCAACATATCCTAATCCACATGGGCATTTGATTAGATAAACAACAAAATTGGACACACAGGACTAGTGGCCATGAATGTTGAACCTTTTACCAGTGGATGGATGGGTGAAGGTGGGGCCTTTAGTGACATTCCCGCATTGAGCGCAGGATAGACAAGGGTATGTGCCTTTAATAGGAGAACCAGTAATTGTAGCTTGTACACTGTGTATTTTGTTGGAACCAAGATCAGACCGTATGATATTGTCCCTAATATTTTTTGCTCTTTTGTAAGACATGAGAGGTTTGTCTGGGAAAATGATAGAGAAATTGTTTGATAAAATGGACCAATGTTTATATATGATCCGTTTAATGTCAGGGCTCAGATGAGAAAATGTAGTGACGCACGGGATGCTGTTTAGGTTTGAGAAGGTCAGTTCTGGACAAGTGAGTGGTTTTTTCAATATGTTCTTCCAGAACATGTTTAGGGAAACCTCTACTGAGAAATTTATTCGCCATTCCTATGAGTCGGGAATTAATGATATCCGGATCTGATACAATGCGCTTAACTCGCATCAGTTGTGAACAAGGTAAGGAATGAATGAGCCCTGGAGGATGAAAATAATTATGCCTAAGGAGACTGTTCCTGTCTGTGGGTTTGGTGTAAAGGTCTGTTTGCAATTTATTGTTGCTTACCCTTACTAGGACATCCAAAAACGAAATCTCAGTGTCGCTGCAGGTCAAGGAGAGAGAGATAGAATCTGTGGCCGAGTCGATGGTTCTATGAAAAGTGTATAGGTCTTCCATTGGACCCTGGCAAATGCAAAAGATATCATCAATATATCTATACCAACATTTCACATGATGGGCAAATAATTAGTTAGTATATACAAACGACTTTTCAAAGTAGTTCATATAGAGGACTGCAAAGGTTGGTGCTACGTTACAGCCCATGGCTGTCCCGGAGATTTGAAAGTAAAATTGATCTTCAAAAAGAAAATAATTCCTTTTGAGTACCAATGTCAGAAGGGAAATGATAAATTCTTGTTCTGGGATAGAGAATTCTGCTTGTTGGCAGATAGTTTCTCTAACACATTCTATCCCGGCATCAGTGGGGATGTTGGTGTACAGGCTACTGACATCCATAGTTACCAAAAGGATATTGTCACCCTCCAGGTTAAGGCATTGGATGTTGTTGAGAAAGTCAGTGGTGTCCTGGATAAAGGAGGCACCCTGATGAGCATAGATCCTTAGTAGGTAATCTAGCATTTTGGCTGCTGGTTGGAAAACGGACTCGCAACCGGAGACTATTGGTCTGCCTGGCGGGTGATCAATATTTTTATGAATTTTGGGCAACACGTAGATGACCGGAATACGGGGATAGATTGGAACAAGATACTCTGCTACTTTTTTGTTAATAATACCGTTGTTGAGAGCAGTCTCAACTATAGTAGAGAGTTCATTAAGGCATTCTCTAGTAGGATCATAATCTATAGGTGAGTAAATCCCTCGATCACTAAGTTGCCGAAGGATCTCCTGTCTATAGTCCATTTTGTCCATCACAACAATGCCTGAGCCTTTGTCAGCCGGCTTGATGATTATGTCCTTATCATCACGCAGGTTTTTCAAGGCTAAAGTTTGGTTTTTAGTTATATTATGTCTTACCTTGATAGAGGAGGATTTTTTCTCTAGTGATCTGAGATCTTGTAGGACGTGTGAAATGTAGTCTTCAACCACCTCATACCTTGTGGGAGGGGAAAATTTACTGGGAGGTTTGCACCTTTTGATGCGATCCTGAAATGGAGGGAGGACGTCTTGGTTTGTTTGGGTCCATGATGGTCTTTCAATTTCGATGTAGGCCCGTTGTCTGATGGCCCTAAAAAACTTTGACATTTCTTTGTCTAAGAGATAAGGGTCAGTGAAATTAGTAGGGACGAATCCGAGTCCCAGGCTCAATGTGGAAATCTCATCGGTCGACAGGGTTTTATGTGATAAATTGATGACTAGATCCTGCGGGATGGATTCCTCAGTCTGGGTGTTCATGGTTGGTAGGTAGATCTCGTGCGAATTTGTTCCCGTTGTTGTTGATAGTAGTTGCGTCTTCTTCCTCTTGTGTTTCCTGCCTGACCTCCTCGGCGACCTCCTCCTCTGGATCTTGGTGGTCCTCTCTCTAAAAAATCAACCTCACCACTGGTGCTGGATGAGGCCGATACCTGAGTGTTGGATGGACCAGAAGTAGGATAACTACGGGTTACTGTACGGTAAACTTGGTTAGTCGCGTAGTCTTGGACGTCTCTTTGGTATTTCGACCTTTTATGATCCTCTAAGTTCCGTCTGAAGAAGTTATTTTTTATTGAGATATTATTTTTAATAGATGCAGCTTCTTCTCCAGAAACTTCCTGAAAAAGCCTTTGTTCTAAGGAATTAATTTCTTCTTGAGTTTGTCTCAATTCTGAACTTGCGCGTTCCACAGTAAGAAGAATAATATCCAGGGAAGCTTTGTTGAGAATTCTATGGCAATGTCAAACCAGATGTTCATATTGAGGAAGCCCAGCAGAGCTCAGCAGGCTAGAAGAAGAAGGAGCAGGGAGCCAGAGCCGGGAAGTGGGCAAGTAATCTTTCCTTTATAGGTTTGGCTTAGTGTTGAGCGAATCGAAGTGAAACAATCTGATTTCGATATGAATTTCCTCACACTTTGTGGTAATGAATACATTTTTCCTGTAATGGTGGTTAAAAAAATACATACTCACCTCATCCATCTGCTTGTGGAGAGGCCGTCGTGCCCATCTTGATTGAAGAAACTGTGCGAAATCTCACTTGTCGTGACGTTTAAAGTCACCATGTCAGCGCATTGACCTGGCATGATGACGTCACCAGTGATGACGTCACTGTGTGGGGCCAGCATCACGCACTAGATTTTGCTTGGTTTCTTCAATCAAGATGCCCGCGACGGCCTCTCCATGAACAAATGGATGAGGTGAGTATGTCTTTTTTTTCACCACTGATTAACCCCTGAAAGGCCTCAATGTTCATGTCAGATGCCCCAATTGGTGGTAAACGTGGCATCTAAGGGGTTCAATGATGGGGATGGCGCAATCACCGTTCCTCCTCATTCTGCCTGCTACATACAATGGCATGCGATTTGTCGAAGCAGCCAAATCGAATTTTTGGTAACTTCGCTCAGTCCGAACAAAAGGAAGGGGGGTTACGAAAAAGTTCCCTCCTGTTCTTTCACAACTCCTTTAAGGTTCACCTCTGAATTTTTGGTTTTAGATATGCACAAAACCCAAATTGATGCGAGCAGTGTACTGGAAAATTGTGTCATTTTCTATAGATAAAATTTCCTGAAACCTGACTTCCCCTTTAAGCCATATATCCTCTTGAGACAGCTAGATTCCTAATCTGCTGAGCTGACTAGTGGTGTTCTCAGGAATTAGTCTTCCTCATCAAGTCTCAGTTATTCACAAGAAACATAATTGTAGATTGTTAGATTCTCCCTTTTTTGTCATTTGCAAAGAGAACTCAAACAGTAATTATTGCTTTAGCTATGGCTAATTGGAGGCATATCTTCATATCAATATACTGTCTGTTGGTTTAGCTTTCTGAGCAACTATGTTCTAATCTCAAGCTACTTATCAAGAGGCTGAGAATGGTTTGTGCAGTTGATTCTGCAAATGAATATATGGCCACAAACAGGATATTCCTGTTGGCAAATGATATGTATTGTGTTTGTTTAAACCATCAGCAAAATCATGTTGCAACAGTCAACAAGCATTAATTTCCCTTAAGGAAAGGTGACTGCAGGTTCACATAAAGCAATGAAACTATGGCCCTAATTTATCAATTTGAAGTTTGTCTTCAAATTTTTCTGTTTGTGTAAAGGTAATGTGGGCAAAATTTATCAAAGTAGCACACAGCACTTGTTGAATTTAGCAAAGGCCAAGCCATCATATTATAACTTATTTTCACCTGTCACAGCTACGTCAGGTCAGGAGTGGAGTGCATTTGAGACAATCCCCATGATAAGTAAGGCCAACAACCACAATAGCAGCCACAATCAGCTGGATTTCTGAAGTTCAGGAGCAATAAATGATTTTGGCCTGTCACAGAATATTGATACAATAGTCTTACAAGCAAAATAACAGAAAAGTTGCAATTTACTCTGAATCTGGGCCTATATGCTGATCAGTCATAACATTAAAGGGAATTTGGCAACAGAAAATGACCGATTGTTTAAATCCCGTTTCTATGTTTAACATTTTTTTTTATTATTAGTTTATTCAATTTTTTCCTTTATAACATAGATTCAAAAACAGCCAGAAATGTTGACAATGTCAGGTCTGAGTACATCAAAACAGGTTCTGCCAGCTAACAGATATGATACATTATATGTCAGATTAAGCAAAAAGTAGAATGCAGATCTAATACATAGTCCGTCCTGTTTCAAAAAGACTAACAAACTTCCCATTCACTTCCGCATTACATTTAGCTCAGACCCCCCCCCGTCTATCCAAACATTATCACCCTTAACCCCCCCCCCCCTCATAGTGGTCATCTCGGTAAACGTCGCCACTGGCCGCTCCCATCCCTCTCTCCTCCCCGCCCGTCCCAACCGCCCCCTGAACGGCGGCAGCACTCATCCAGCACCTATCATGTATTCCTCGTATTTCTCCATCTTCACCAGGAGGTTTTTCCATTCCCTAATACTGGGTGCATTCTTTGCTCCCCACTCTCTCGCAATGATCACTTTTGCCGCCATAAGACCTCTTATCCATATCCTATTTTTCCCTAATCAATGGTGGAAAACACCCTAAAACAGCCACTTCTGGTTTAAATGGGAGGGATATTAGGGATTCTGCACTTAAAAAACCAAAGACCTCTCGCCAATAAGATTGCATCCTTGAACAGGTCCATATCATATGGATATAGTCAGCGGGCTCTTCTCTGCATTTCCAGCATTTTGGGTCCCGTTCTTTATAAATCTTACTCAACAATATTGGAGTTAAGTATATTCTGTGAATGATATTAAAATAAATAATCCTGAAATTGCTAGATATTGTTTTTTTTTTATATTTTTATATATGTTGCCCCATTCGATTGTATTAGATCCAATGTCCTTTACCCATTTTTTTCACTATTAAACTTTAGTATTTTCCCCATTCCCTTCCTTATTATCCTATACACCTGAGAGATAGTCACCCTTGTTGTGCCAAAAATCTATAAATTTGTGTTTTGTTGTAGTGAAATACTTACTCCCTATTTTGTGTAGCTGCAAATGCGTGTTTTAATTGGTGATAGCGATATTGACACATTAAATCTGTGTTAATTCCAGGGCATAGTTCTTTTAGTGCTTTTATTGTACCATTTTTGACTAATTGTGATGCATATACACTCACCTAAAGAATTATTAGGAACACCATACTAATACGGTGTTGGACCCCCTTTTGCCTTCAGAACTGCCTTAATTCTACGTGGCATTGATTCAACAAGGTGCTGATAGCATTCTTTAGAAATGTTGGCCCATATTGATAGGATAGCATCTTGCAGTTGATGGAGATTTGAGGGATGCACATCCAGGGCACGAAGCTCCCGTTCCACCACATCCCAAAGATGCTCTATTGGGTTGAGATCTGGTGACTGTGGGGGCCATTTTAGTACAGTGAACTCATTGTCATGTTCAAGAAACCAATTTGAAGGGGGGCGGAGCCTGACTGTGAAGCTGAATGGCAGCAGCTTCCTGAGCTCCTCACTCACACTGGTGATTTAACCTCTTTATCTGCTACAAAAGCGCACACTAATGGGGAAAATTGGCAAAGACCGATCCAGGGAACATCTGGAGCTGACACCTGCTCGTTCTAGACAACCTGACATGGAGCAGTACCTTAAAAAGCAGGCATAGTCGCGTCCCACCGAGGTCTCCAAGATGGAGCCGCATGCGCCACAGCCATTAGACGCTGAAGACCCGTCTGAAGCGAGAAGCGCATCGGAGGCATCGGTATGCTGACTTCCGCGGAGGCGCTCAAACTTATCTAAAGAGGTTCTTAAAGAACTACTAGATGCTGCTTTAGCCCCCCTTCGTACAGCAGTTAAATCTGGTACAAGTTACCAGGCTATGTGCCCTTTTCTCCAGATCCTGCAGTTACACACAAATGGAGAAGTTCTTGTTCATGTTATGGACGTTACCCCACTTTGCTGTTCACAGCGGTCTGGTTGTCCGGAAGAAGATTACAGCTATATGTGTGGCCTATTGTTCTCATAAGTCCATGTTGCCTTGTCCTGGTTCGGACTTTCGCAGTAGCTGAAATGTATTTCACCCCAGCTAGTCTAGTTATGGGGTTTCACCAGTTCCTCATCATATGATGTACACCCCCCCCCTCTGAAAGCCTCTCACCGGCTCTCAGCTGTCCCATGGAAGCCCCCCTCTGATGTTGGATCCCGGCTTGACGTCGTGATGGAAAAGGATCCCTCATGCGTCAGATGTTTCATGGGACTTCTACAGTGCACTTTAGAATGTCTGATTCAATTTGACATCTATATATTTTTATTTTGCTTTATTATCCATTTGTTGTCTTCCCCTGTCTGTTCGTTTGTCTTTTCCCTTGTGTTCTCCTTCCCTGCTCTGTTAGAATTTATCATATGTGCTCAGTATGTATTTTTCCAGTGGTATATGCCCTTTTTTCCATTCTATGATAGGTTGCCATGACTACCTTTGTTGTTTCCTCACTAAATGTCCGGGGTCTGAACGAGCCATGTAAGAGATCTCAGGTTCTATCCCTTTTGCAAAAAGATAAAACTTCTATAGCTTACTTTCAAGAAGCGCATTTTAAAACTGGGAAGATCCCAAAGTTACCTACTGCGAGATTCACCCAATGGTACCATAGCACTTATTCATCAGCTAGCAGAGGGGTCAGCATTGCAGTGCACAAGTGTCTCCCGTTTAAGCATACTGCGACCTCCATAGATCCTGAGGGGCGATTTTTATTTCTCAAAGGCCTGATTGCTGACACTTCTGTTACACTGGCGAATATATACGCCCCAAATAGAGGCCAGGTCCCTTGGCTCGTTCAGACCCTTAGACAATTGAGCACCTTTAAGGAGGGAATGCTTATTTTAGGTGGGGATTTTAATGTAGCCCTAGAGCCATCTTTGGACTCCTCCTCAGGCAGGTCGTCGATTACACACAGGCTCTTGAGACATCTTAAGATATCTCTGAGGAGACTGGGTGTACTGGATGTGTGGCGCACATTAAACCCCTCTGGGAGGGATTATTCATTCTTTTCTCATGCAAAAGCGTCGTATCATAGGATTGATTATCTTTTTCTTTCATCGGCCAATACTCCACTTATCTCCAATGCTAAAATTGGAAATATTGTACTGTCTGACCATGCACCAGTCTTCCTAACTCTCTCACTGACTGGCCTCCCAAAGAAAGACTGGACATGGCGGCTAAATGATACCCTTATTCAGGACCCTGATAGCATCTCCAAACTGTCAGCCATACTGTCAGAGTTTTTCAAAATAAAGACATCCGGTTCCTCTACCCCATCTATTCCCATTATATGGGAGACACACAAAGCCGTGATAAGAGGAGAACTGATTGCACTTGGTTCTCATATCAAGAAGAAACGCTCTCAAGCCCAGAACCTGTTAATGTCACGTATCTCGGCTCTTGAGCTTTCCCACAAACAGTCCCAGGCCTCCCAAGTAGCAACTGAGTTATATGAAGCCAGAAATGATTTGAAGAATCTTCTAAATGCCACTTCTGCCAAATTGCTGTTTAGAGCGAAATTTAAGGCTTAAGCTCATGGTGACAAGGGAAATAAGCTGATGATAGCGCTTAGTAAGCAGCAGCAGATAAACTCCTTTATTCCTGCCATTAAGGACGCGACGGGTGTTAAATGCAAGACCACGCCTGAAATAGCGAAGGCCTTTTGCGCCTTTTACTCCACCCTGTACAACTTACCCCCCCCCCAAGTCAGGCGACTCCTGAAATGATAACCAAGGCGTCAGATGCATTTCTCAGCCCACTTAACCTCCCATCACTGAACTCCTCTCAGGCCTCTCAACTCACTTCTCCAATCACAGACGCAGAGATACTAAAAGTTTTGTCTTCCATCCCTTCTGGGAAGAGTCCTGGCCCTGATGGTCTAAATATTTCATACTACAAGACCTTTAAAGATACATTGCTCCCCTATTTTAATTCCCTATGCAACTATTTACTAACTGGAGGATCTTTACCCCCACAATCTTTAATGGCCCATGTGACCATCCTCCCCAAAGAAAATAAGGATCCCCTTGAATACGGCAGTTACCGCCCTATTTCATTATTAAATGTAGATGTCAAATGGTGGGCGAAAATATTGGCCCAGCGCCTTCAACTGGTGCTCCCGGATATAATCTATGGTGAGCAAGTTGGTTTTGTCCCTGGCAGACGGGGTACTGAGAACACCATTTGTCTAATGCATTTGATGTCTTGGGCAAAGACTAATGCAGTACCAGTAGCATTACTGAGTACTGATGCAGAAAAAGATTTTGACAGGGTAAGTTGGTCTTTCATGTCCAAGACACTGTCAAAATTTGGAATACCAGAGCAATTTATCTCAGCTATTTTCTCACTATATCTGGCCCCCTCTGCCAGGGTCAAGGTTAATGGAACTCTTTCCCCATCATTTGACATCACAAATGGCACGCACCAGAGATGCCCACTTTCTCCAACACTCTTTGTAATGGTAATGGAGACGCTGTTAAAGGGCTTCTGTCACCCCACTAAAGTGATTTTTTTTTTTTGAGCTAGTTAAATTAGTTATATAGCGATATATTAAAATATAATTGTGTTCCTTACTTTGATCCAGCAGTTTAGTCAAAAAACGAAGTTTTATCATATGCAAATTCCGTCTCTACCAGCAAGTAGGGCGTCTACTTGCTGGTAGCTGCTGCAGAAATCCGCCCCCTCCTCTTGTTGATTGACAGGGCCAGCCGGGATCTCCTCCTCCGGCCAGCCCTGTCGGCGTTTCAAAAATCGCGCGCCCGTGTTGAATCTGCGCAGGCGCTCTGAGATGAGGAGGCTCGTCTCCTCAGAACTCCCTCAGTGCGCCTGTGCCGATGACGTCTTCTATTTCGATGATGTCATCGGCGCAGGCGCACTGAGGGAGCTCTGAGGAGACGAGCCTCCTCATCCCAGAGCGCCTGCGCAGATTCAACACGGGTGCGCGATTTTTGAAACGCCGACAGGGCTGGCCGGAGGAGGAGATCCCGGCTGGCCCTGTCAATCAACAAGAGGAGGGGGCGGATTTCTGCAGCAGCTACCAGCAAGTAGACGCCCTACTTGCTGGTAGAGACGGAATTTGCATATGATAAAACTTCGTTTTTTGACAAAACTGCTGGATCAAAGTAAGGAACACAATTATATTTTAATATATCGCTATATAACTAATTTAACTAGCCCAAAAAAAAAAAATCACTTTAGTGGGGTGACAGAAGCCCTTTAAGCAAAATTCGTCAATCGCCTGAGATTGAGGGTGTCACTATAGGGTCTCAGAGACATCTGACAGCTGCCTTTGCAGATGATCTCCTGGTGATAACTTCAAACCCTAAGGCGTCTTTCCCCAAATTGCTTGCTATCTTTGAAGACTTTGGTTTTGTTTCCAACTTTAAGATAAACTACTCCAAATCCATGGCCCTTAATATCTCCTGTCCTGCAAATACAGTACAATCACTGAAAAACTCCACCCCTTTCAAATGGGCCCCAAAAGAAATACCATTTCTTGGTATCCGTGTAACAGCAGATCCCAAGGAGCTGTTCCCCTCCAATTACCTCCACCTGTTACAAACTGTTAAGACGCAGCTTCAATCTCTAAAAATGCCATTTATCTCCTGGATAGGAAGAAAAAATTACTTAAAAACGTAAAAAATTCTTATACAGACATTACCAATCTGGATCCCACAGTCCTTTTTTGTGGAGGTTCGCCGGACGATGTCCCTCTTTCTTTGGAGAGGCCGGTCCCCTAGAGTGGCCTATACCATTCTGACTAGGGAGAAGAGGTTTGGGGGATTTGGGCTGCCTGATGTCCATGGGTATTATAAAGCCAATCTTATGTGTAGAGGCATGAGCCTCCTCTCAGAGCATTCTGAGAATATTTGCTCACATTTGGAACGAGCATTGCTCTCCAACCGGGAAAGATTGATATTATGGGGTATTCGTCCGTGTTCCCCCACAGCTTCCAAATTACCACTGCTGTGGAGGGGGGTGCTACTCACCTGGTCTATGTTATACAGCTCCAAGACACTTAACTTCCCTAGCCCCGATCTTCCATTACATCTCCTGAAGTCCTTTATTAATCCCACAGTACAAGTGGCTACAGGAGTTTGGGCTCTGCTCAGGAAACATACCCTGCAATATGTAATGTCATCAGGGGGGAAATTATATTGGGAGGGGGTCCTTAGATTACCTAGGGTTGAGTCAATGGCTTTTCTTCATCTTAACAGCTTTAAAAGAGATATAAAGAATTTGCATCTGCAGACTTCTCACCTTGCCTCACCCTCCTGGTTGGAGTGGAGGCTGAGGTCCGCTCGACCCTCCAGCAGACCCTTCTCTATGATGTACAAGGAATTACTATCTTCCGCCTACTCAGAGCCACATTTCCTAAGCTCTTGGGAAAAAGAACTATCCCTTAAACTGTCTGACCCAGAGAAAGCTTTTATATTGACCCACTCACACGGCTTCAGCCATTGCATTAAAATTCAGGAGAACTCGTATAAGTTGCTTACCCGCTGGTATAAAACACCTGAGTTCCTTCATAGACTCAATCCGGAGGTTCCTGAGGTCTGCTGGAGGTGTGGAGCAGGCATCGGCTCTCTCTCACACATATGGTGGAGCTGCCCTATTATATGCCCCTATTGGAGACAGGTAGAGAACGAGCTTAATAAGATATGCTCTGCTTCCATTGTCCTGGATCAGAAGCTGATCTTACTCTGGTGCCCCAATACGTCTTTCACCCCAGCTAAATCTGATTTGCCTACTATACTTATTACAGCAGCCAAGCTCCTAATTCCCCTACTATGGAGACAAACTGTGCCTCCTTCCATTTTGGAGTGGAAGGGTAAAATAGACCAGTTATATAGGTTTGAGGAACTTGCCCACTGGGAATCTCATACCCGCACAAAGTTTCTCAGAACCTGGCTTCCCTGGAAAAACTACAGATATCCTGCTAACTAGAGCAAACTTCTCCCCCCCCCCTTCTTCCCTCGTGTCTGTCTTCTCATCTTTTATTTTATCATTTATAGTGTTCAGTCTCTATTTTGTAGATTGGAATATGGTCCATGTGCTTAGTTAGAAATGACATTTCTGCTAATCATTGTATTGTGCGGATTGCCTGATGTGATGCGTTTTACTTTTGCTCATTGTGATATACCTTACTTGCATGTTGTTGTAAAATGGATCTTGTGTCAATCTGCCTTTATTTGCACATGACATGACCAATAAAAAGAAAATTGGTTAAGAAACCAATTTGAAATGATTCGAGCTTTGTGACATGGTGCATTATGCTGCTGGAAGTAGTCATCAGAGGATGGATACATGTTCTCATTCTGTTTATGCCAAATTCGGACTCTACCATTTGAATGTCTCAACAGAAATCGAGACTCATCAGACCAGGCAACATTTTTCCAGTCTTCAACAGTCCAATTTTGGTGAGCTCGTGCAAATTGTAGCCTCTTTTTCCTATTTGTAGTGGAGATGAGTGGTACCCGGTGGGGTCTTCTGCTGTTGTAGCCCATCCGCCTCAAGGTTGTGCGTGTTGTGGCTTCACAAATGCTTTGCTGCATAGCTCGGTTGTAACGAGTGGTTATTTCAGTCAACGTTGCTCTTCTATCAGCTTGAATCAGTCGGCCCATTCTCCTCTGACCTCTAGCATCCATAAGGCATTTTTGCCCACAGGACTGCCGCATACTGGATGTTTTTCCCTTTTCACACCATTCTTTGTAAACCTTAGAAATGGTTGTGCATGAAAATCCCAGTAACTGAGCAGATTGTGAAATACTCAGACCGGCCCGTCTGGCACCAACAACCATGCCACGCTCAAAATTTCTTAAATCACCTTTCTTTCCCATTCTGACATTCAGTTTGGAGTTCAGGAGATTGTCTTGACCAGGACCACACCCCTAAATGCATTGAAGCAACTGCCATGTGATTGGTTGAAATCCAGGACCTGCCTGACATTCAACTGTTTGGTTGATCTCATGGAGGAAGGGGAAAGGGATCCTGGAGAGGGTCCATTTACTGACCTCAAGTTGCCCTCCACCAAAAACCCACCCTTGGGTGATGGCACACCCCCTGACATTTTCTTAAATGTTGTGACTGATCAACTGAGAATGCTTGACAAAACTAGAGGGACTGAATCAAATCTCCATAAGAGAGAAATTGACGCACTACTCTCTCTGGAACGTGACACCTCCCTTGTCATTAAACCATCTGACAAGGGAGGAAACATTGTTGTAATGAATCACGACCAGTATAGGGCTATGTGCCTCAGTATTCTTAGCGATGCCTCATGTTATCGTCGAACAGAATTTTAATTTTTGTTTCCCAAACATCCCCAGATCCCATGTTTTTATGGGTTGCCCAAAGTACATAAGGGCCTATCACCGCTGAAGGGGCGTCCCATTGTTTCTGGGACTGGGAGCCTGACACATCCGATCAGTACGTACGTGGATAGGATTTTGCGACCGTTCGCGGAGGCCCTATCCTCGTACGTACGTGATTCATTGGATGTGATCAAGAAATTGGAGGGGATCCACATTGGTGAGAACGTTATTCTGGCCAGTTTGGATGTGGAGGCTCTTTACAGCTCCATACCTCATTACAAGGGGTGTGGAGTTGTGGCCTCATTTTTAAATCAACGTGGCATCCATCTTTGGCAGCATAACGATTTTGTTCTTGAACTTATGAACTTCATTCTTGAACACAATTTTTTATTTTTGATCACCGAATGTACCACCAGCTCAGGGGGGTGGCGATGGGGAGCCCTTGTGCCCCCACCTTCGCCAAACTCTACCTGGGCTGGTGGGAACGGGAAGTTGTGTTTGCTGACAACAACCAGAGATGGGCTGACCATATTAATTTGTGGTTACGTTACATCGACGATGTGCTGATTTTGTGGTCGGGAAGTGTAGATGATTTTAACAGCTTTGTCACAGACCTGAACAACAACACGATGGGACTGTTTTTTACATCTGAGATCAAGGAATCACAAATTACGTTCCTCAACCTCACCATCTTCAGGGACGGGGATGGCAATATTGGCACACGGCTATTTCGTAAGAAGACTGCCACGAATAGTCTCCTTAGGTGGGACAGTTGCCATCTCTTGCCCCTGAAGAGGGGAATACCTAAAGGACAATACCTTAGGGTGAGACGCAATTGTTCTAGGATGTGTGATTTTAGGACTGCGTCTAATGACTTACAGTCAAGATTCAGAAGCAGGTGGTACCCGCAACATGTGTTAGCCAAGGCTTACCAACATTCTTTGGCCCTGAATCGGGACACCCTGTTGACACCCAAATCAGGACCATCTGGGCCAGAACAATTGCGCATTGTGGCCACCTATGATGAGGCACATAATACGGTAAGAGAGTTACTCACCAGTTACTGGGGGATTTTGAAATCTGACCCCGACATTGGGCATCTGGTAGGAGATACACCTCTTATAACGTATAGACGTGGACGAAATTTGAGAGATCGTCTGGTCCACAGTTTCTTTCAGGCCCCTACCACAACCACTTGGCTGAGTACCAACCTTAAAGGGACCTTCCGGTGTGGAGGATGCGTGGCGTGTCCCACTATCCAGTTAGGTGCTGCATTTACCTATAGTGTAAGTGAGCGGACATTCACAATTAGATCTTTTGTTAACTGCAAGACTAGAGGGTTGGTATATTTGGCCACATGTATGTGTGGAAAACAGTATGTGGGCAAAACCTTTAGGGAATTCCACAGAAGAATCGCAGAACATCTTAATGACATCCGCAAGGGTGCTGATACCCCTATTGCGAGACATATATCCACCTCACATGGTGGCAATGCGGATGTGATTAAATTTCAGGCTGTTGAGGTGGTGAGAAGATCCCCAAGACTTTGATAAGCGGTTACTGCAAAAGGAGACACAGTGGATCTACCGCCTGCATGTACTCCAACCACAGGGACTCAATGAGTATAACTCCTTTGTTTGCTTTCTTTGAGTCCCTTTATATGTGGCTTCCCTTATATGACTACAAGGGGTGTATTCAGGTGGAATATGAATGAAGGTATGATCTATTTTGGTCTACCTGTTACCTAAAACCGGACACCTGATCCCCTGCAGTTAATAAGGGACCTAGGGGTGTTATTCTTTGCAGCTACCCGCCATGTCGCAATAAGCATCACCTCCATAGTGATATCATGCAGGACCCTTTTGCTCCTGCTGCTACAGCAGTCAATATCGCAATCATTACACTGGACCATTTACCATCATAAGACTATTATCCCGGTTCCTGCAACACCAGGCTGCCGTATTGATTTAAAGCCGCCGTTTGGTCATTCTTGTATTTAGGATATGAATGTTTTGACATTCGTCTGAGATCGTCTCACAGAGGGGACGGGTAGGTGGGGCGGGGTGTTTGATGCGGCGTTTGCCGCGCCTCCTGCTTCCCTATTGGTCGCCCCAGGGGCTTGATCCAGAAGAGGGGAGGGGCCTTCTCCTTATATAGCGCGCGTCCTTGCGGCCGCGTACGGCCACTCAGTGCTGACAGCTGCAGCCTCTGTAACGGGGGTCAGCAGCTTACTTTGCTGTTTGTCTCTTTACCCACATTTTATGCTCCTGACGAGCCACACATGGCGAAACGCGTCGAGCGATCAGTGGGGGCAAACTTATGCTTTTTGCATTTTGCTTGAATTGCGCTCACACTACAGTAGTGGTCTGCGTCAATCCAGCCCTCTGTAGTATGTGAGCAGCTGCAACCAAGCTCCTTTTTTGCTCATACCCAGCCAGTTTAGTGTCCCTTGATTCGTGCTCGTAGGGCCGGCACTCAGACATCTGGTTCACACTTGAACAGGTGATTCTTCAGCAGGTCGGACCCTATGGGTAGATGTTTATCAATGGATTAATTTGTTAAATTTAGTCCAGAGCCTACTAAGCTGGGTTTTTTGAGCAGAGCACCTTGTCCGTGCCACGGTGTCCACTTTTGGCTGTATTAGCTCACTACGGCCGGCTGGCTTGGTGGTGCAGCCATTAGTAGCGCACCAGAAGTGGATCTTCTAGTGACCCTATCCACACCTGAGCGGTACCGCCCATTGCGGTTTTTTATGTGTCATCTTGACCCGTTGTCAGGAATTGTGGTTAGAATTGGTCATCTAGAATTTTATATATAGTTTGTAGGTTTTCTTTCCTCTTTTTTTGTGAATTAATAAAGTATTAGTTTTATCTAATCTCTATAGCGTTCCGTACTGCAGTGATATAATGACTAGATAATTGCATTAATGAGAAATAGAACAGGTGTTCCTAATAATTCTTTAGGTGAGTGTATATTCGTAATGACAAATATTGTTTTTTTTGTTTGTTTGTTTTTTAACACAGTACACATCAGGTGATCATCCCTCCCTTCTTCTAGCTTGTGGGCCAATGAGAAGGCTTTGTCACAGCTTAGCAACATCCCTAGCAACCAATAGAAAAGTTGCCTACCCCAGGCCGGTATTACGCACGCATTACGTGACTAATACATTGCCGATTTTCGCATTTAAGAATATAATCTCGAATTCACGAATATATGACAAATATTATAGAAAATATTCGCAAAATATTGCAAATTCGAATATTGCCCCTGCCGCTCATCACTAATGGTCACTATTACCTCATTACTCAATCCCCAGGGGTGCCGGAAAGTGCACATAGAGGTAACAAGGAGCAGCACACTATATGTGCAAGGTCTGCTCTCCTGAATGTAGATGCCAATAGTATAGATAGGTTTAGAGTGGGACCTGCCTGACTGAGACCCCCTTGGCGCTGGTAGGCGGGCACAGATGTGTTTTGATCAAAATGTATTAACTGAGAGTCTCAGATTTTATCATTTCAGAGTGAGGACTTAGTCTATATATAATGTTTGCATCTATTGTGTTAGTGCACATTATTTTCTGAGAAGAGGGGGAACATTAACTACAGAACTTCCCATCCTCATAATTTCAGCTCCCAGCTAGGGGACCACAAGGTTTTGTTTTATTATTTCTTTATTCTAACATATGATATGGGTTCCCCCTTTTTAAAACTAGTCATTGTTAAACCAATAGCACGGCCTGAGATTATCAAGATGAAGACGTCCATACTTATTGGTCCCTTCTTACCTTACAAATACCAGAACACAGCAGCTTCAGAAGCACAGAAGCAGACCATCAAACTAGACGGTCTGCTTCTGATGGTCACCTGACTGTTCCTGGTATTGGTGCATTAGGTCTTGGGCTAATAGTGAGGAAGGTTAGTGTCAGTCCTGGAGTAAAGGAAAACACCATTGGTTGACACGAAGTCCCAGTGATAGTAAAGGAAAGGTTTCTGCCCTTACCAACACTACAGTAAAGTGTGAAAAAAATACTTAATTTAAAAATTAACCTCCCAAGTCCAGCTCTCTTTCACAACTTTATTAAAGGGGTTATCCCATCTTTTGATGTCTGCTTAATTGTGTAGTTTTTGACACAAGTATCAACTTACCCAATATAAGTGATTACCGATTCGTCCTCCCTTCTTATATATTTGACATTCTTTTTTAGCATTGTTTACAGCCGGTTGTTATTGGTTACGGCCACCCCAGCGACATCGGAGCATTGGCCGCGCTTGCGCGCTATCCTCTTCTTTTTTTTCTATGCAGCCCGTCCTGACTCTCGGGCTTGCGCATTTTCGCGCATGCGCGTTGGATTCCTGTCGTTCGAACTCTCTGCACCTGCGCGCTTGTTAGTTCTCCTGCGCGAATGATTTCCTGCTCACACGGGAGCGCGCACGCCAGGCAAGTAAGCGAAGTCTGTAGATCAGCAGACCGCTGAACCTGCTGTCAGTCATAAGAAATCTAAACGCCCCCTGACTGAGCAGTTTAGCGAACATGAGAGAGCAGCCACGGCATGGAAAAGAGAAGGTGGGATAACCCCTTTAAGCAAATAAATCCCAAACTGGTCTAATGTCATTTAAATACGGAGATCTGTTAAGAGAAAATAAATAAATAAAAAAAACAGAAACACACACAAAAAATTGCCAGTAAGATAAATGCCAAAAAAGCTTTCATACTCATCTGGCTTCCTCCTGACTTTCCTGGGGCTTCTGCATTAGGCTCTGGTGATTTGAAATAAGTCTAGGTCTACACATAGCCACCACCTCTCTCAACAAAAAATATAGCCAAGTTTACACAGGTAAAAGGGGATGTGGTTTTGGGGCGCGGCTTACCACAGGTTGTTATTTGACACCAATGGTTTAAGCATATTTGAGTTGTGCTCCCTTTTTTAATAAAACAATTTTTTCCGTTCATTTTTAATATAAACTGCAGACAAAAATGCTGCCCCTGCCTCGTTTGTGAACGGGTGTAATGAATATACTCTTATGGAGAAGCAACCACAAAGTCATAAAAATCCATCCCCTACACCTATTTCACTACTGCCCCTGAATCGTGCAGCCCTATGCAGAAGCCCAGTTTGCCCTGGTTTGTCATTCTGGTTTATTTTGTGAAAATGATTGTTTATGGCAATGGTCAGTGAGAGAAGTGTTGTTTCTGACCAATGTGTATGTAAGATGACTATATGGCACAATATAGCCTTTGTTGATGTTCTGTGCCATTTGCTATATTTCATAAGCCATATGCCTTGTAAGGCAAATCTTCTGAGCTGTCCACATAGAGGTCCTGTCCATAAGATGGCCACTGATGGACGGTCACATGACCAGGCAGATCATCTACATGTGTCTCATCTAGTCAAACACACTGCATCTGTATTAAACTCTAAACAGTACAAGTGCAAATGGCAGGTGTAGTGTATTTAAATAGAGAGACACATCACGGGGGTGATTTATCTGGTCACATGATCCTCCATCAGCAACGCTTTTACTTATCCAAATCATTCTGAAATTGTACTTCATGACAGTGGTAAATTTGAGTCAATATATTTCACCTTTAGGCCCCTTTCACACGAGCAAGTTTTCAGCGCGGGTGCAATGCGTGACGTGAACGCATAGCATCCGCACTGAATCCTGACCCATTCATTTCAATGGGTCTGTGTACATGAGCGGTTTTTTTCACGCATCAGTTCTGCGTTGTGTGAAAAACGCATGTTTTATATTCTTTTAACGCAGCCCTGGCCCCATGGAAGTGAATGGGGCTTCAGTGAAAAACGCATTGCATCCGCAAGCAAGTGATGGTTGCTAAGAGATGTTGTTTGTAAACCTTCAGTTTTTTATCACACGCGTAAAAAACGCATCAAAACGCATTTCACCCATGCGGAAAAAACTAAACAACTGAACACAATCGCAGACAAAACTGACTGAACTTACTTGCAAAATGGTGCGAGTTTCACTGAATGCACCCTGGACGCATCTGGAGCCAATCCGTCACGCTCGTGTGAAAGAGGCATCATTTATTTAAAAAAATCCAAAATTTCCCCAAAATTAGGAAAAATTCATAATTTTCTAGATTTCAATTTCTCTAATTTTAAAACTGATATTAGTGCCTCATAAAATAGTAATCAGTCATCATTCCCCATATGTTGGCATCATTTTTTAAATGTCATTTAATTTTTTTAGGAAGTTAGAAAGCTTAACTTTTCAAGAACATTTCCAAAACCATTTTTTTAAGCACCAATTCAGTTATTAAGTGATTTTGAGGGGCTTACGTAATGGAAACCGCTCATAAATGACCATTTTAGAAACTACACCCCTCAAATTATTCAGAATTGATGTTACAAACTTTGTTAACCCTTTAGGTGCTCCACAAGAATTAAAGGAAAATGGAGGTGAAATTTCAAATTGTTTTTGCAAATTTTTCACATTAATACATTTTTTCTTGCAACACAGCAAGAGTCAACAGCAAAATAAACCTCAATATGCATGACTCTGATTCTGCAGTTTACAGAAATACCCCATATGTGGTAGTAAACTGCTGTAGGGGCACATGTCAGTGGTCATAAGGAAAGGAGCGCCATGTGGTTTTTGGAGGCAGATTTTGCTAGAATGGTTTTTGGGCACCATTGTGTATTTAAAGAGACCCTGACGTACCCCTACAGTGGAAACTCAAAAAGTGACCCCGTTTTGGAAACTACAACCCTCAAAGAATTTATTAAGGGCTGTACTGAGCACTTTGACCCCATAAGTGTTTTACGGAATTTAGAAACACTTGGATGTGAAAATGAAAAGTTTCATTTCTTCCAATAAAATGTTGCTTTAGCCCTAACTTTTTAATTTTCACAAGAGGTAACAGGAGAAAAAGCACCCCATAATTTGTTACCCATTTTCTCCTGAATATAGCCATTGGTTTTTATTTTTTGAATGATTGTCCTATGTGGGGGTTCATTTTTTGTGGGATGAGGTGACATTTTTATTGGTGCCATTTTGGGGTACATATGATTTTTTTGATCACTCGATATTATGCATTTTGCAAGGCGAGGTGACAAAAAATGACTTTTTAAAAAAAATAGAATCACATCTTTGTTTTTGTTCAGCCATTTTCTGAGAGCAATATTTTTTGAGCGATTGTCTTAGGTAGGAGCTCATTTTTTGCGGAATGAGATGACTGTTTGATTGGTACCATTTTGGGGTACACATGACTTTTTGATCACTTGATATTCCACTTTTTGTGAGGCACTGATTTTATGTTTATTTTGTTTTACAGCATTCACCTGAGGGTGTATATCGTGCTTTTTTTTTTTTATAGAGCAGGATGTTACGGATGCAGCTTATACCTAATGTGTCTATTTTTTATCTTAATTTTTACACAGAAAAAGCATTTTTGAAAAGAAAAATGTTATTTTTGTGTTGCCATTTTCTGATAACCATATTTCTTTGTAATTTTTGAGGGATTTGCTTATGTAGGGTCTGTTTTTTTCTGGGATGAGATGACCGTTTAATTAGTACCATTTTAGGGTACATACGACTTTTTCATCACTTGGTATTACACTTTTTGTGAGGCAAGGTGACCAAAAAAAGGCTGTTTTGACACAGTTTTTCTTTCTCTTACGGCTTCACCTAATGTGGTGGATCATGTGATATTTTTATAGAGCTGGTCGATAGGGACGCGGCTATACCTAATATTTCTACTTTTCTTCTTTTTTCCTATTTTTAAAAATGTTATATAACCTAATTATGGAAACGGCTGATTTTCTTACTGGAACTTTTATTTTCTTATAATGTAAAACACTTTTTTTTTTTTTTTACTTTTTTTTTTTGCCCTACTGTGGGACTTCAATTTTGGGGGTCTAAACCCCTGTACAATGCATTACAATACATGTGTATTGCAATGCATTGGCTGTCAGTGTAATACTGTTACAGCCTGTCTGCCTGTGAGACCCAGGTGGTTGGGTCTCACAGGCTTCCATAGAAGGCAGCCACAATGCCTTTGGAAGGCATCGGGCTGCCTTCCCAGCCATACGTAGATAAAAATAAAATGCTGACACCGGGCTCCTGCCTCAAATAACAGCAAGACTAGTGGTTTACTGGTCAGGTAGCAACCATACTTACACGTAACAACCATAGTGCATTTTTGTTGTTGCAGTATTCAGAGGTTGCAGTGGTTTACCACAATTTCAGAAATCATGCCAAAGACTGCATTGTGGCTGCAGTGTGTAAACCCAACCTTAAAACCTAACCACCATGAGGTCCCCTCTTGACCATTGTGTCTATGGCATACGGGACTGCTGTAAAGCAATTTTCTTAATGCTGTGTAAATGCTGTTAGGAACAGCTCAGGCAAGATATCCGCCCCCATATTTATGTTCAGGAAATAGAATAAAAAAATCTGCATAAAAAAATGTTTGGTGACACATTTCCTTTAAGTAAAACCACTGATTGCTGCTGACAGAGGCACTGCATAGTGATAGACGAACATCGGCCGGGAACGATTCGCGAACGCGATCGGGTGAACACAATCAAATGTTCGCAGCGGGCCCCATTCACTTTAATGGCAGGCGAACCTGAAAAACCTGCAGGTCATTATTGCAGCCACCAAATACTTACAAGAAGTGCACAAATCGTCCCACAACATGGACAGTGACATACCAGAGGGGGATCAACTGCAAAAATTCCCACAAAAAATATCTATTTTAATCAGGGGCCATTTTTATGCATCTTAAAGGGAAACTGTCAAAAATGTGCCCTGCTGGAGCCTATAAAAAATTTATTTGAGGGCACGGGAGTACAGGCCCCAAAAATTAGGCATTTACCTGACAGAAAAGTACAAGTAATTATGTGGCTGGAGGTATATTAGAAGGTCATTCAATATAAATTTTACTGCAGGCCAGTGTAGTACAGGCCCCAAACATTAGGCATTCACCGGACAGAAAAGAACAATTGATAATGTGGCTGGAGGTACATTTAATAATTTTACTGTTGGCCAGTTAGATTACAGGTCCCAAAAATTATGCATTCAACGTACATAAATGATCAAGTGATTATGTGGCCAGAGGTATATAATAGACGGTCAATGAATATAAATTTTACTGCAGGCCAGTAGACTACAGGCCCCAAAAATAATCAGTCACCGTACAGAAAAGCACAATTGATAATGTGGCTGGAGGTAAATTAGGCGCTCACCGTATAACAATTTTCCTGTTGGCCAGTTAGATTACAGGCCCCAAAAATTATGCATTCACCATATATAAAAGATCAAGTGATTATGTGGCCGGAGGTATATTAGACGGTCAATAGATATAAATTTTACTGCAGGCCAGTGGACTACAGGTCCCAAAAATTATTCATTCACTGTACAGAAAATAACAATCGATAATGTGGCTGAAAGTACATTAGGCGGTCACTGTATAACAATTTTACTGTTGGCTAGTTAGATTACAGGCCCCAAAAATTATGCATTCACCGTACATAAATGATCAAGTGATTATGTGGCTGGAGATATATTAGACGGCAATTCAATATAAATTTTACTGCTGGCCAGTGTAGTACAGGCCCCAAACATTAGGCATTCACCAGACAGAAAAGAACAAGTAATTATGTGGCTGGAGGTATATTAGACGGTCATTAGATATCAATTTTACTGCAGGCCAGTTCAAATAGATGTCACATACATATGTTTAAAAGAACAAAAAATATAAAATTGGATTAAAAACATGGCTATCGAAATCCCCCCGCTTGAAAAAAAAAACTAATGATAATAGTTGAAATTTGATTACACATGGTCTTCACAGGTGTTGAATTCCTCCGAGGTCCCAAACATTAGGCATTCACCGGACAGAAAAAGCTGTTTATGCCGCTGTATTTACCTAAGACAGGGACCATTGTTTGTTCTGGTTGGTGGTGGATATTTGTGGGCTGTCATGAGGAAATTAAATTAAACGTGGTAGTCACAGGTGTTGAATTCCTCCGAGATCTATGCCTCATTCATTTTTAGAAATGTGAGGTAGTCCACACTGTCAAGAGCTAGGCGAGTGCGCTTATCTGTCATGATCCCCCCTGCTACGCTGAACGTCCTTTTGGACAGGACACTTGACAAGGGGCAAGCCAAGAGTTCCATGGCAAATTATGGCAGCTCTGGCCACAGGTCAAGCCTGTACACCCAGTATTCCATAGATTCCTCGCTTCTCAGAGCATCCATATCGGCCATTAACCCGATGTAGTCGGACACCTGTCGGTCTAGGCGTTCCCTGAGGCTGGATGTGGAGGGCGGCTGTCGATGGGTTGGCTGCAAGAATGATCTCATATCCGAAGTGACCAACACATCTTCAAACCGCCCTCTTCTTGCATGCGCTGTAGGATTGGTACCCGCAACTGTTTCTCTGTGGGTGAAAATTCCTCTGCCAGCATCTCTCGCAGCAAGGCCTGGAAATGTTGCATTCTGACAGCCCTCTGTGATTCTGGTAACATGTCCGCCATTTTGTGTTTGTACCGGGGGTCTAAGTAGGTTGCCACCCAGTACTGGTCCTTTCTCTTTATGCTTTTTATACGGGGGTCCCTCTTCAAACACTGGAGCATGAAGGCCCCCATTTGCACTAAATTGGAAGCGGTGGAGCGGTCTGGCTCCTGCTCATCGCCCAGGAGAATGTCGTCCTCGGTCTCCTCTCTCATCCACGGACAACAACAGGGATCCCAGAAAAGTTTAAAGCCTGCTCTTCTTGCTCCTCCTCCTCCTCCCCCCAGGCACCATCCTCCTCTGACTCCTCTTCACACTCCTGCTGACTTGTCTCAGATGGAGTAGCCCCCCTGGGAATTCATTAAGCATTGTGACTTCAAGCTCCTGCTCCTCGACGGCTTGATCAATGACACGAAGCAATGCAAGCTCCAGAAAGAAGGCATAAGGTACAATGTCACTGATGGTGCCCTGGCTGTGTCTGACCAGTTTGGTGATCTCATCAAATGGCCGCAGAAGTCTGCATGTGTCGCGCATGAGCAGCCACTGGTGCGGTGAAAAAAAAAAACAAGCTCCCCAGAACCTGTCCTGCCGTAGAGTTCGTACAGGTAGTCGTTAATGGCATGTTTCTGCTGGAGAAGCCTATCAAGCATATACAAGGTGGAGTTCCAGCGCGTCGGGCAGTCACAAATCAGACGTCTGACCGGCAAGTGGTGTTGCCGCTGAACGTCAGCAAGGTGAGCCATGGCCATGTAAGATCTTCTAAAATGGGCAGAGATTTTCCTGGCCTGCCGCAAGACGTCCTGGACCCCGGGGTATTTGGTAATGAATCGCTGTACGATTAAGTTCAGGATGTGTGCCATGCACGGCACGTGTGTCATTTTGCCCTGTTTCAGCGCACTCAGCAGATTGGCACCGTTGTCGCACACCACTTTACCAACTGTCAAATTGAGCGGCGTTAGCCACTAATCGGTCTGTGACCGCAAAGCTGAAAGAAGTGCAGGACTGGTGTGGCTCTTGGCCTCCAGGCACAACACCTGGCACGTCGAATAGGTTCTGGGGAGCTGGGGGGTTGCAGTGGAAGAGGCGGTAGCAGTGGAAAAGGAAGAGTCAGCCGAGGAGGAGATGGAGGATGGAGTAGGAGGAGAAGAAGAGGCAGGCCTGCATGCAATCAGTGGCGGTAACACCAAATCCACACGGGTGCCACGGGTAACATGCTTAATGGCTGTCCGAAGGTTCACCCAGTGAGCAGTAAAAGTTATGTACCTTCCCGTGTTTGCTAGACCACGTGTCTGTGGTCAGATGTATCTTGGCACCGACACTGTGTGCCAGAGATACACTCACTTGCCACTGAACGTGGCCATATAGCACTGGGATGCCCTTCTGGGAGATATATTTCCTTCTGGGGACCTTCCATTGCGGTGTGCCAATGGCCACAAATTTTCTAAAGTCCTCCGAGTCCACCAATTTATATGGCAGTAGTTGGCAGGCTAGCAGTTCCGACAAGCCAGCGGTCAGCCATTGGGCAAGAGGATTATCCGGCATCATCATTTTTTTACGCTCGAACATTTGAGCCACGGAAGCCTGCCTTGTGCGAGATGAATGCGACAACGGCACGGTGGAAGGTGGAGTGGAGGACAAATGGGAGGAGAGAGGAGAAGGAGAAGAGGCAGGATGTGGAGCACCAGGAGTGTGGCTTTATGGGTTCTGACGGCATTGCTCCCACTAAGCTCGGTGATGGAAGGCCAGGTGACTTCTTAAGGCGGTCGTCCCTAGGTGAGTGTTGGGCTTATAGCGACCTATGCATTGACAGCACAGGCTGCAGATGGCAACACTATTATCAGCAGCTGACAAGTTAAAAAAAAGCCCAAACTGTGGAGCCATGTGCCGGCGTCCTGGCAGCACAAGATGTGACCGTGCATGGTGGATGGCTCACTCCAGATACATTTGCAGTCTGCTTTTTGCCTCCTGGGCCCTGCAAGCTCTGCCTGCTTCTCCTCCTTCTCCTCCCTATCTGCTGCTCCGTCTCTCCCTCTGAACTCCCCTATTCTTTCTCTCTTGTGTCCATCGACATGTCATCATCGTCACCTTCACCACCACTGACATTAGAGATCTCGGAATAGGCAGCAACAGCGGGGAGCACCCTCCTTTGGCTGATCTGGGTACTGTCATCAGACTGCTGGGTGGCGGCCATTGCTACCTCCTCTTCCTCATCCGATGCCAAGAATGGCTGCGCATCGGTATGGTCTGGGAATTGATGGGAAAATAATTCATCTGACTCAAGTAGAGGCACTATGGTGGTGGTGGGGGTGGTGGTGTCTTTTGGGGGTGCACACAGCAGAGAGTGTGGAGGATGCAGATACAGAGGATGAGTAGGGTGCAGAAGCGCAAGGCTGAGTGAGCCACTCAACCAACTCTAGTACATCCTTTGACGTAATCGCACACACCTTTTCCAATTTCCAACTTAGGCTCCAGCCTGGTGCACCTGTCCGACCCCTACCACCCCTGCGGAATGGCCGGCCTCTTCCTCTGCCTGTCATTTTCAAAATGACCCTGTGACAAAGTCCCTATAGAAGAGCAGTATTTGTGGAAGCAGGAATATAGAACCGCTTAATGATTATTTGCTGGAAGCAGGTATATCAAACCCCTTAATCTATTTTTTTGGGGGGCAACTGGTATATCACACCAGTTGAAATTATTTATTCCAATAGCGTTTGTCACTCTGTATAGCTACGGTATCTCAGCAGAACCGCACACAACTCCTGCAAATTACAAATGCACTATATAGAAATTATATTATAGGTATATTACACCCCTGCCTCATTCACTTTTTTGGGGGGGGGCAACTGGTATATCACACCAGTTGCAATTATTTGTTCCAATAGCATTTGTCCCTCTGTGTAGCTGCACAATACAAATGCACTATAATATACTTTCTATGTTAGAAAGTATATTATAAGTATATTACACCCCTCAGTATGTCACACCTATCGATAGCACACTTATACCAGTCCTTAAAAGGACTTTTGTGGCCCTATTACCTAGCGTTTGGTGTCTCTATACACTCTAACAATCTGTCCCTGCTCCACACAGCAACCTCTCCCTACACTGGCAAAAGACTGAATGTAAAATGGCAGCCAGATCGTGTTCATTTATAGGGTAGGGGGTGTGTCCATGTGCTGAAATGTCTCAATTGGCTGTCCTGTCCCACCTGATGGATGTGTCATGGGTCAAAGTTCATCGCTATGCAAAAAAATATGGCGCGTGCGAATATCCCCATATGTTCGCATGTTCGGCAAATCGCGAACGAGCAAAGCCGGGCGAACTGTAAGGCCATCTCTAGCACTTCATGACGAGCAGCTGCAGCAGCAATAAGCTGTAAAGGAAGTCTGGGGAACATGAGGTGTTTAAGGGGGGAGCTATAGCACAATTAAAGGTGTTGTCCCACAAAAAATATTCTAAAATTTTCAAACTGCATGTAATTAAAAATTTTGCATAGCCACTGAGTTATTCAATAAAATGAATCTGTATAGCGCCACCTGCTGTTTATTCTTTTTCTTATTTCCTTGTCCTGCTCACTGAGAAGGCCGCACATGATCAGTTTCATCCTTCACCTGCCTCCTGAGCTGTGATCGGGAGAGCTGAGACACACACCCTTAGATCAGCAGAATAGACACTCCCCTTGCTGCAAGCTTGATATAAATCTAACAGAGCAATGAATGGGGCGATCTCTGGATCCATGTGAGGTACAGGGCTGGTTCTAGCTTTGTTGGGAAGAGATCGTCATGTACTATACAATGTCTGATTTTCATTTTTTACATTAATCATGGGATAACCCCTTTAAGAGGGCGGGAAGGAGGAGAGGTAATCAGCACACAGACAGCTCAAAGCCATTACACATAAAGAGACACATTTTCTTCTCTCTGCTGCCATCTGCTGGACAAAATGTATATTGCAGATACAGTACACCAACGTTAGTGTTCTGTGATATGACATTCTAAAACTACCATGGTGCAATGAGTTTATATCATAACTCACCCGGTTTAATGATTGCTACAACTGTAGTGATATCTAGGCTATCTCTGGACTACAGAAATTTGAGTACTGAAATTATCATTGACCACCAGACATAGTCCACTTAATGGATCCAAACCTACCATTAATTACCACATAAAGGACACTGTCTATATCAGTGACCACCAAGTACCAGATGATAGCCATATAACTAACATGTACAGAACGCCAGCAATATATTACAAGGCACTGACCACCAGGAATCACATGCTTAATGTCCAAATCAATGTCTTGATATAAAGGTAGACATAATTTTTGCCTCAGGCAGGACGAAGGCTATGGGTTCCCCTGCCCCTGGCCACAAAGCACTGAGGGAAGGGAGCCCAAGCTGAACTCTTATACCAGGGCCCATGAGCCTTTAGCTATGCCCCTGATTATTATCTTATATCTAATCAATTGAATTACAGCTTACAATAACCGGGCACATGCACCCCATGCTGTGGCTACATGGCGTTAGTGGCAGGCATACTGCTAACAGAATTGGCATTCAGTAGGAGTTCCGTAGATATACATTGTTGTTTTTCTTGCATTTGGACTAGAAAACAGGATAAGTCCTCATGCACATGGCCTTTGGCAGCTGTGGACCGTGTTGCAGCCCGCAAACAGCGGGTCCACAATATGCAGGCACCGGCCCTGTGCTCCCCGCATCACAGATGTGGACCCATTCACTTGAATGGGTCCGCAATCCGGAGCTGCGGTGCAGAATGGAGGCCCATTACGAAGTGCTTCTGTGGGGTTTCTCTCCAAGCCTCCTCACCGCAAAAAAATAGAACTTGTCCTATTTTTTTTTTTACGGGGCGGACGGATAACGGACCCATTCAAGTTGAATGGGTCTGGATCCATCGCAGGAGCCGCACGGATTGTGTCCATGCATTGGGAACCGCAAATTGCGGTCCCCAATGCACAGAAAGGCCTCACAACGGCCGTGTGCGAGAGGCCTAAAGTAGGTGAAATAGATATCTCAGTACCACTAGTATTATATACAGGGTGCAGAAAGTATGTGTTTTGCATCTTCACAGAATAGCTGTATAGTACAGTTAGGTCCATATATATTTGGACAGAGACAACATTTTTTTAATTTTTGTTCTGTAAATTACCACAGTGGATTTTGAACAAAACAAAATGCACAAAAATGTGAGGAACTAAAGCATTTTTTCAACTCAATCCCTTTATTTCAGGGGCTCAAAAGTAATTGGACAAATTGAATAATTGTAAATAAAATTTTAATTTCTAATACTTAGTTGAAAACCCTTTGATGGCAACGACTGCCTGAAGTCTTGAACTCATGGACATCACCAGACGCTGTGTTTCCTCCGTTTTAATGCTGTGCCAGTCCTTTACTGTAGCGATTTTCAGTTGCTGTTTGTTTGTTGGCCTTTCTGTCTGAAGTTTAGTCTTTAACAAGTGAAATGCATGCTCTATTGGGTTCAGTTCAGGTGACTGACTTGGCCATTCAAGAATATTCCACTTCTTTGCTGTAATAAACTCCTGGGTTGCTTTGGCTTTATATTTTGGGTCATTGCCCATCTGTATTATGAAACGCCGACCAATCAGTTTGGCTGCATTTGGCTGGATTTGAGCACACAGTATGTCTCTGAAAACACCAGAATTAATCCGGCTGCTTCTGTCCTGTGTCACATCATCAATAAACACTAGGGACCCAGTGCTACTGGCAGCCATGCATGCCCAAACCATCACACTGCCTCCGCCGTGTTTTACAGATGATGTGGTATGCTTTGGATCATCAGCTGTACCATGCCTTTGCCATATTTTTTTCCTTTCATCATTCTGGTAGAGGTTGATCTTGGTTTCATCTGTGTAAAGAATGTTCTTCCACAAGTGTGCTGTTTTTTTAAGATGTTTTCTAGCAAAGTCCAATCTAGCCTTCTTATTCTTGAGGCTTATGAGTGGCTTGCACATTGCAGTGAACCCTCTGTATTTACTTTCATGCAGTCTTCTCTTTATTGTAGATTTGGATATTGATACACCTATATCCTGGAGAGTGTTGTACACTTGGTTGGCTGTTATGAAGGGGTTTCTCTTCACCATGGTAATTATTCTTCTATCATCCTCTACTGTTGTCCTCCGTGGGCGTCCAGGTCTTTTTGCATTGTTGAGGTCACCAGTGCTTTCTTTCTCATGATGTACCAAACTGTAGATTTTGCCACTCCTAATAGTGTAGCAATTTCTTGGATGGGTTCTTTCTGTTTTCGCAGATGAAGGATGGCTTGTTTCACCTGCATGGAGACCCCCTTTGACCGCATGCTTACTTCTCAGCAAAATCTTCAAAATGCAAGCACCACACCTCAAATCAACTCCAGGCCTTTTATGTGCTTAATTGAGAATGAAATAATGAAGGAATTGTCCACACCTGCCTATGAAACAGCCTTAGAGTCAATTGTCCGATAACTTTTGGTCCCTTTAAAAACAGAATGCCACATATAAAGGAGCTGAAACTCCTAAACCCTTCATCCAATTTTAATGTGGATACCCTCGAATAAAAGCTAAAAGTCTGGACTTTATGTTCATGTCCATTATATAACTATGACTTGAATATGTTTTAGTAAACAGGTAATAAAAACAAAATTTGTGTCAGTGTCCAAATATATATGGACCTAACTGTATAAGTATATGAGTGACGTCAGCCTTTTTACAACTTCTGCTGTACAGCAAGAAACTAACAGAGAACTTTGAAAATTTACATTTGAGGTAAAGAATTTCTCTAACAGGTTCATTTAACTAATTATGGATATTTGAATAGAATTTCACTTTAACCATGGCAATATTTGCAGTATATTTGATATATATTTTTGTTAAGGTGATGCTGTTTGTAAATGAAGTCATAATATGGTTGTACATCTTTTAGATATAGACTTTGAGATTTAACCATTGTTGATGCTTATTAATAGGTATTACCTAGGCTTAATATCTGCACATGTGTTACAGATAAATATGCCTGATTTCTCCTGCAGTCATACATCGTTCTTTAGCTCATTGAGATTTGTGGGCATTAGTTTATGCACAGTTCTCTTGAGGCCCCGCCTCAGCATTTCAGTTGAGGTCTGGACTTTGACTGGGCCATTGCAACACATTCTGTTGTAGATTTGCTGGTATGCTTGAGATTATTGTCCTGTTGCATGACCCAGTATCAGATAAGCTTTTGGATAGATGTCCTCACATTTGACTAGAATACTTTGGTATACAGAGGAGTACATGTTCGACTCAATGACTGCATTGTGCCCAGGCACTGTGGCTGGAAAACAAGTCTAAAATATCACCACCGTGCTTGACAGTTGTTATCAGCATCAGACTAAGGTTCCTGGGGCCCACCAGAGGAAAATATTCTCAAGACTAGAGATGAGCAAATCGAATCCCACGAAATGGAATTCGATCTGAAGATCAGGATAAATTTGATTAGCCTAGAAGCTGAATTTCCTCGTGCTTCGTGTCAGCGAATCGACTTAACCTGAAATAGTATAAAAAACAAAAAAATTCCAACTTAAATCCTCCATTTGCTTGCGACAGGCCGCCAGCCTCCATCTTGCTTGAAGATCTCGGCCGAAATCCCGCGCGGCGCGAGATTACATCATACGTCACCACGCCAGCCGGCGTGATGATGTAATCTCGCACTGCACAGGATTTCGGCTGAGATCTTCAAGCAAGATGGCGGTGGCCGGCCCATCACAAGCAAATGGAGGCGATAAGTTTGAATTATTGTTAATTTTACACTCAGATGCCACGATCATGTATGAACGCGGCATCTGAGGGGTACAATTATGGGGGCGGCGCTATCACAGCTCCCTGTCATTGCACCTGTTAATTACAAAAAAATGATTTTCGTGAAGAAGTAATTCATCACAAAGCGAATTTTCTTGAAAAATTCAGCGAAGCAGCCGAATCGAATTTTCAATAAATTCGTTCATCTCTACTCAAGACCCAACCCCTATATTATCAATATAGGTTTTGAATCAAAGAGACAAACCCTAATGACAAATGATTATCTCCTGTATCTTTGGGACCCATTATAGCAACGGAACGTGTGCTCACCAGAGGATCCTCTGGTACTTTGGTAGGCCAGTCCAACCCTGGTTGGTGTGAGGTATTTGTGCTGATATGCTGTGTTTGGTTTTTGCCAAATGAGACACTATGCATTATAGCCAAACATCTCCAATGTGGTCTCATCTGTCCAAAGAACATTGTTCAAGAAGTCTTGTGGTTTGTTCACCTGCAACTTTGAAAACTTAAGTCATTCCAACATGCCATACTTGTTCACTCTTTTTCTAGTTATACCGTTATGAACTTGAACATTAAACATGCCGAGGAGATTTAGCTCTTGGGTTGAGCATTACATGGTCTGACCTTAGGGTGAATTTTCTGGGACGTCCCCTCCAAGGCAGATTGTCAACTGTAATAACAATAGAATGGGCACTCATATATCCAGTTCACAAGATAGGCAAAGCGACTCAAGCAATATATTAATAATATATCAATTTATTAGTTTATTTAAATAAACTAATAAATTGATATATTATTAATATATTGCTTGAGTCGCTTTGCCTATCTTGTGAACTGGATATATGAGTGCCCATTCTATTGTTATTACTATTGTTTTTTGGTGATTGGGTACAACACCTGTTTGGTGCACCTGGCCATCTTAAATCGGAGGTGAGCCGTCCTTAACCCTTTGTTTCACAGATTGTCAACTGTGTTGTAATCTTTCTCACTGTAGAATGATGAATTTCAAATTGTTTGGAAATGGCCTTACATCCCTTCCCAGATTCATGGGCAGCAATAATTGCTTCTCTTAGATCATTTCTGATGTCTTTCCTCCTTGGTATTGTGCTAACACACAGCTGAATGCTCCAGACAGCCAAACCTGTTTTTCTACAGGTGGTCACACTTGCTGATTATAAATTAATCACACTTAGTCTCTTAATTCTTATGAAAGCAGTAAGGGTGTACTTCTGCATTTTGGCCTAGTTTCTGTTAAATAGATAATGATACAGTGTCATTTGTCATATCTTGTTGTTCATCTAAGGTTGTATGCACCTAATTTTAAGTCCTTCTGAGGACCAGATATATGTTTTTAATGATGTCCTGATAAGTAAAACCATAGAAATCGACTCTGGTGAACATTGTTTTTTTCATGACTGAATGTTTTATATTATCATCTGTATTTAAAATAAATGTTAAATTATCACAAAAATAACAATTTGGGATCTTTTTGAAAAATATAAGTGAATTTTCTTTAGGATGTTTGACATCCAGTATATTTCTAGATCTATATACTGTATATGTAAATTATAAGTGTGCCCCATACATACTGCATGAATGAATATAAATATATATATATATATATATATATAAACAAATATATAAAACATATATATATATATATATATATATATATAAAACCAAATTTATAAACAATATATACGTATAATATATATGTACATAATCAGATAAAACACCTTCAATATGGAAATTCCTCTTTTGACCAAGCAGAGAGCAAAAAACATATTTTCCGCTTGCATCTTTTAAGTACTATGCCATCTCTCGAAAACTCCAATGCCTTGTGCTTTGGCCAAAGGAAGCATATTGGAATATTTATAAATTGATATTTGTAGCCAAGTGAATGAGTGAGTGGAAATGTTAACAGCAGATCTGGAAACGTTAAAGAATAAAATGTTTAGACCTGTTGCCTTATTTCATAGCCATTGAAATTCCATGGGGTATCTTGAAGACATTGGATCTCTTTATGAGGCAATTGTTAGATATTTTGCTGAAAAAAGAGCAAAAATATTTTACAATCCCCACTTAAACATGCTGCAATTGACCAACACAATGTCAGATGTGCAGTGCAAAGATATGAAGCCTGGAGTTATGAAAGCGTGGTCTTTTACAACAGTCCCCAAGCAAATGTCATCATCTGCTTCTATACACAGTACAGCTGCCCTGATGTCACTAAGGCTACTTTCACACTGGCGTTTCTGGGTCCGCTTGGGAGATCCGTTTCAGGCCTCTCAAAAGCGGCCCAAAACTGATCCGTTCAGCCCCAATGCATTCTGAATGGATAAGGATCTGTTCAGGATGCATCAGTTTGGCTACGTTCCACCTCCATTCTGCTTGCAGCGTTTTGATGTCCGCCTGACGATGCGGAGCCAAACGGATCCGTCCTGACTTACAATGTAAGTCAATGGGGACGGATCCGTTTTCACTGACACAATATGGTGCAATTGAATACGGATCCGTCCCCCCTGTGCAGATACAAGACGGATCCGCACCGAACGCAGGTTCATGTATGTATCAAGAATAACCCTAGAGATAATGGGGAGAATATATCACTAGGGTAATGTTTGAAGTCAGTTTTGTTTCAGTCTGAACTGACATACTTTGTGCAAAATTTATCAAATATTGCACAGTTAATTAATTTTATTTATTTTTTGTTTTGTTTAGTTTTTTTAAGCCAGGCATGGTTGAGTGAGTTTGGTGCAGAAGAACTTGATTGGCCCACACAGAGCCCTGCCCTCAACCCCATTGAACTTCTTTGGGATAAACTAGAATGGAAATTGTGAGCCAGGCCATATCATTCAACATCACTGTATGCTTTTCTAAATATATGGGCGAAAATTCCAAAATCTTGTAGAAAGCCTTCCCATTAGAGTGGTAACTCCATATTAAAGGGGTTATCCAGGAAATTATAATGATAACCTATCCTCAGATCAGCTGCTATAGGAAGCTGCCATGGTCACCGGAGTTCTGGTGAGTGCTGCAGACTCCCAGCAGCTTTCCAACCACAGCGCCGTATAGTGTCTGTGCTCGGTATTGCAGATCAGCCCCATTCACTCTAATGGCGCTGAGCTGCAAGTAGTCCATGCGACCAATGTATAGTTATGTCACATGGCCAAGGAAAAGGTTGCGGCACTCATGGAGGTGTTTTGTAACCATTAGTTCATAATGATTGCGTTGGTACATGCCCCCCATGATTACGTGTTATCCCGCAAAGTGCATAAGTGTGACCACTGTTCCATTCACTGTATATGGGATGGCCCAGTACAGCACTTTGATGGTCTCATTGAAGTGAGTGGGGCGGTGGTCACGTGTTGTATCCCAGCAAGTCACTGCTGCTGTTTGTAAGCAATGACTGGAGGAATGGACAAACACCGCAGAGAATGGCGGTGAGAAAACGGGTTAGTATAACATGTTTCTGGCGGGTTTTTAAGTCGTTTTAGGGCTCATCTGAGATGGCAACATAGAAGATTTACAGCAGAAAAAGACTATATGGTCCATCTTATATTACTACTTATCTTAGTATTACACAGGCATGTGTAAATTCACTTACTATAGATTTCCCAACCACATCCCAAGCCTGAACCACTCTGTCGGTGTAAAAATATTTCCTGACATTGGTTCTGATCTTCCCCCCAACTAATTTTAGATTGTGCCCCCTTGTTCTTGTGTTGAGTTTTTTTTTAATTCAAAATACTGAATCTTATTTATGCCTTTACCATACTTATCATCCCCCTCAATTACAAAAGAAACAACCTCATATTTCTGTAAACTGTATATAGCTGGAGCTTTAATTGGTTAAAGGTAACAAAAAAGTGTTATGGTATACTTGTCAGGATTTATGTGTTTTTTTTATGGGGTTTTTTTTAGAGTAAAAAATGTTTTGGCATGTCATAGGCACGGGCCATATGGTTTCCTTAGACAAAAAGCACAGTAAAGAAAATTGATATAAACACTGTCTGTGTGCAAGCGTCCTGTAATTGAAGACAGCCAATGCAACGAGATTTTATTATTTATCTCAACAAAACACATAATGACAGCTGGATACACAATATTTCAGATGTTTTCCTTTTGTTAGATATTATGAGGCAGTACACCTGGCTGACTTCTGCTATGCTTCATCTCCAAATTTTTATGAATGTCAATATATAAGAATATTAACTGCTTGAGCGGCAGATGGACTATAACAAAATCCACACGCAAAATCAGATAGGCCTGTGGCAAAGCTGCATAGCTGGCCATCACTCTTACCACAGGATGTAATCAGGTGGAACATTTTCTGGCATACAGCTCATATCCACAGGATGACTATAGCACAAAGTAATGCAGACTTCAAAATTATAGCAAGCCTATAGTGGATGGGATACACACACTGATATATCACTCATCATCACCATCCTCCTCCTCATGGGAAATTCATAACCCCATAACTAAACGTTTATATGGGTTTTTTGAGACCCCAAAATGTAGGCAAAGACAAGGGGCATTATAAAATAACTAAAGAAGCCTTACTCACCTGTCCTATCCCTTCACCGCAGTTCGGGCTCTTCCTACCAGTCTTTGTTTCTATCGGCGTTGCAGCAATGACATCCTTGACTACCCTGCGTGAACCCTACAGCCAATCACTGACTACCCTGCGTGAACCCTACAGCCAATCACTGACTACCCTGCGTGAACCCTACAGCCGATCACTGGACTCAAACAGTCACGTCGGGTACATGTTTGGTGCAGAGAGACCAATCAATACAGTCAGTATTGAGATGAACACTTTTTGATCCACCAAGCGTTAGTTGCATGTATGACTGGCATGTTCTTTCTATATAACGCATCACTGGCACATGACAAACTACTGTACACATGTACAAAGAAAAGAACACAAATGCAATAGCACTCTGCAACCAGCACTCCGCCCTGCCTCCATGCTGGATGTTGAATGAGGCATTGGTGTACATTTTGGCCAAAGTGTAATAAGCCACTCACCACGTCAAGGTCGCCTCTATGAGTGGTCCCTAACACTAGTTCCTACCTGTTTATGGGCCATGACAGCCACACAAAGTCCAGGGAGCGCAGGAACAGCATGAACGCCAGGCACACTCTACTTTTAACCCCGTCCGGTGCCGTTACAGCTTTCATCGGATCCAGGGATGCAAGTACCAACATGCATGCTGAGCCCACTATATACTTCTCCTGGAGCCAAATGGCTACTGGTAGGCCCTTTAGAAGTAGACTAGTACTGACTTTAAAACCAGCCTCCAGGGCAGACTAGCTGGTCAGGTGTGCATGACTGCATGGAGATCGCCACGCCTCCAATATATACTACAAAGAAAAAATGTGGGGGATTCAGTCAGCACAACCCTATATGCAGGTGCACATCGCTATGGCGAAATACATATACAAAGAAAAGAACACAAATGCAATAGCACTCTGCAACCAGCACTCCGCCCTGCCTCCATGCTGGTGTTGAATGAGCCCTGGAGGCTGGTTTTAAAGTCAGTATAAAACTGAGTCTACTTCTACAGGGCCTACCAGTAGCCATTTGGCTCCAGAAGAAGTATATAGTGGGCTCAGCATACATGTTGGTACTTGCATCCCTGGATCCGATGAAAGCTGTAACGGCACCGGACGGGGTTAAAAGCAGAGTGTGCCTGGCGTTCATGCTGTTCCTGCGCTCCCTGGACTTTGTGTGGCTGTCATGGCCCATAAACAGGTAGGAACTAGTGTTAGGGACCACTCATAGAGGCGACCTTGACGTGGTGAGTGGCTTATTACGCTTTGGCCAAAATGTACACCAATGCCTCATTCAACACCAGCATGGAGGCAGGGCGGAGTGCTGGTTGCAGAGTGCTATTGCATTTGTGTTCTTTTCTTTGTATATGTATTTCGCCATAGCGATGTGCACCTGCATATAGGGTTGTGCTGACTGAATCCCCCACATTTTTTCTTTGTAGTATATATTGGAGGCGTGGCGATCTCCATGCAGTCATGCACGCCTGACCAGTTAGTCTGGCCTGGAGGCTGGTTTTAAAGTCAGTATAAAACTGAGTCTACTTCTACAGGGCCTACCAGTAGCCATTTGGCTCCAGGAGAAGTATATAGTGGGCTCAGCATGCATGTTGGTACTTGCATCCCTGGATCTGATGAAAGCTGTAACGGCACCGGACGGGGTTAAAAGCAGAGTGTGCCTGGCGTTCATGCTGTACCTGCGCTCCCTGGACTTTGTGTGGCTGTCATGGCCCATAAACAGGTAGGAACTAGTGTTAGAGACCACTCATAGAGGCGACCCTGACGCGGTGAGTGGCTTATTACGCTTTGGCCAAAATGTACACCAATGCCTCATTCAACATCCAGCATGGAGGCAGGGCAGCGTGCTGGTTGCAGAGTGCTATTGCATTTGTGTTCTTTTCTTTGTATATGTATTTCGCCATAGCGATGTGCACCTGCATATAGGGTTGTGCTGACTGAATCCCCCACATTTTTTCTACTGTACACATGTGCATCAATTATAACTTGGAGAAATGACAGGGTATGGCCACATGGACAGGTCTCTTGTGCAGTTTTGGAAGCCAAAATCAGGAGTGGATCATAAAAGGAGATAAGGTGTAAAGGACAGATTTGACTTCTCCTTATTCTTGAATTCATTCCTAGTCTTGGTTTCCACAACTGCATCAAGAAACCGGAACGTGTCACCGCAAAGTATAACTGTTTCAGGTAGTTTTTCTATACATCATACATAACACTATTTATGGCCATGATATGGCTTGTGTGGCATTTTAGCAGCCTGTGCAATCGGTTTGTAATTCAATTTTTTTCTGAATGTGTGGGTGGAGACAATCTGGAGTCATGTCTACCCATACACAGGACATTATGGAGTAGGACAATCTGCTTCCTAACTCTGTAGCCCAACCTCAGAAGCAGTAATGGAAGACATCATACAGCAGTACTGGACAGTTTAGAGGTAAATCATCTACTAGAAGGCAGCAGCCTCTCTGTCTCTGCCTGTCTCCAACAGCCACTCCCTTCTCCTCCTCCCCATAGACTACTATGTAATATCATCTGATCTGAGCAGTAAATTAGAGTTAGAGAAGTGGGAGTCGGGCTGGAAAAGAGCCCAATAAAAGGAGAAAGAAGCATCTTTCTCTGATAACATATATTATAAAGTTTATATATCTGCCCGTACTATTTATTTATGAAGAAAAATAAATGAAACAACAGTTACTCTTTAATCCCATAAAGATGTCACTGGTTAGAGGTCACACACTATATCACTAGTCCCATATAAAATACCGCCAATGGTTCCAATGGTCCATGTTGGAGTGTATGAGAGTTTATCAGTGATTCATGTACTGCAGTGAACCACCGTTAGCTGCCAGAGTTTACAGTTACAATTCACAGAAAAAAATGCACCAAAAAGATACGCAACTGACAATACTAGCTAATTCCTCAGGCCGATGTCAAAAGCTGAGAACTTTGCCAATATACTCCAGTCAGGAACATATCGGAGCCCCTCATGCACCACGTCACAGTGTCTCAGCAAGCATGGGGTCCTACCACTAAACTACCTGTGGTTTGTGAACAAGGTCTGAACAGTGCAATTAACTCACAGCCAGAATCTCACATGCCTCCATAGTGAGTTTACAGTTAATAGTATCACAATATATGAACACTTCATTAAAAAACAGCACAGTGGTATGTGTATTGTATTCCTAGTCACTGGAGGTTTTGTATAGTACAATTTAATTGCAAATTTTGCATTGTTTTCTATTTTTCACTTGTTTGTTACTGAATGTACAATTTAACCCCTTCACACATTACGACATAACTGTTTGTATGGAGCGGGCCGGCTGGTGCTGGCTGTATCATACAGCCGACAGCCTCCCGCACTGACAGGGTGCAGTGATCGCACCGCCCCCTCTATTTAACCACTGAGGTGCAGCAATCAACACTGATTGCGGCACCTGTGAGTGAAGACAGATGGATGCTGCTCCCTCTGCCTACCATTTGGAGCCCCTGCAGTAAAATGGCAGGGCTCCTGTCAGTTGCCATATCAGCCTGGACTCTGCTAAAGTGCTCCAGGCCTGTCATTGCTTTCTTTATACTGAGCTATGCACAAGACAGAGCTCAGAATGGAGAGTTCGAAAATCCTATTCACCCTAAGGCCTCATGCACACGAACGTATTTTCTTGCAGCTTTTTTTGCAGACCGTATGCGGAACCATTAATTTCAATGGGTCTGCAAAAAAAAGGGAAGGTACTCCGTGTCCATTTAGTTTCCGTATGTCCCTATTTCAGTTCCGCAAAAAAATAGAACATGTCCTATTATTGTCTGCAATACTGACAAGGATAGTACTGTTCTATTAGGGGCCAGCTGTTCCGTTCCACAAAATACGGAATGCACATAAACGTCATCCGTATTTTTGGCGGATCCGTTTTTTGCGGACCACAAATGAGAGATCTATTAGGGTGAATAGGAGAGGGGATCAAACGATCCCATGTACTAGACCCCTAAGGGGTCTAATAGTTTAAAAAAAACAAAAAAAAAAACACCAATATAATAAAAGTTTAAATCATCCCCCTTTCCTACTTTTACATATAAAAATATACAAACAATAAAAAATAAACATATTAGGTATCGCCGCATCCGAAAATATCTGAATTATAAAATATAAATATAAAATATAAGAAAAAATTCCTGTACGGTAAACGCCATAACGAAAAAAAAAAAAAAAAACGCGATTCTGTATTTTTTTTTCATCTTGTCCCCCCCCAAAAATTAAATGATGTACATACCACAAAAATGGTACCAATAAAAAAATACAGTTCATTACGCAAAAAACAAGCCCTTATACAGCACTGTAGATCGAAATATAAAAACAGTTATGGCTGTCAGAATATGGCAATGCAAAGAAAATGTAGATTTTTCCAAAAGTAGTAAAAAAAAAAAACCCTATACAAGTTTCGCATCGATACATTCGTATTGAGCCACAGAATAAGGACATCAAGTCATTTTTAGTGCACAGTAAACGCCATGATGTTAAAACCCCAAAAACCTTAGAGGAATTCTGTTTTTTTAATTTTGCCACACAATTTTTTTTCCCCATTTTCCAATACAAGTCATGGTAAATTAAATGGGGACATTAAAAAATGCATTGTATACTGCAGAAAATACGTAACGGAACAGAAAAATAAAACAGTAAGGCCCCTTTCACACGAGCGAGTATTCCGCGCGGATGCGATGCGTGAGGTGAACGCATTGCACCCGCACTGAATACCGACCCATTCATTTCTATGGGGCTGTTCACATGAGCGGTGATTTTCACGCATCACTTGTGCGTTGCGTGAAAATCGCTGCATGCTCTATAGTCTGCGTTTTTCACGCAACGCAGGCGCCATAGAAGTGAATGGGGTTGCGTGAAAATCGCAAGCATCCGCAAGCAAGTGCGGATGCGGTGCGATTTTCACGCACGGTTGCTAGGAGACGATCGGGATGGAGACCCGATCATTATTGTTTTCCCTTATAACATGATTATAAGGGAAAATAATAGCATTCTGAATACAGAATACATAGTAAAATAGCGCTGGAGGGGTTAAAAAAAAAAAGAAAATAATTTAACTCACCTTAATCCACTTGATCGCGCAGCCCGACTTCTCTTCTGTCTTTATCTGTGAGCAATAGGACCTTTGATGACGTCACTACGCTCATCACATGATCCATCACCATGGTGATGGCTCATGTGATGGACCATGTGATGAACGCAGTGACGTCATCAAAGGTCCTGTTGCTCACAGATGAAGACAGAAGAGATGCCGGCTGTGCGAACAAGTGGATTAAGGTGAGTTGATTTTTTTTTTTTTTTTAATTAACCCCTCCAGCCCTATTGTACTATGCATTCTGTATTCAGAATGCTATTATTTTCCCTTATAACCATGTTATAAGGGGAAATAATACAATCTACACTACAACTAACCCAAACCTGAACTTCTGTAAAGAAGTTTCGGGTCTGGGTACCACAGTCGGTTTTTTATCACGCGCGTGCAAAACACATTGCACCCGCGCGATAAAAACTGAACATCGGAACGCAATCGCAGTCAAAACTGAATGCAATTGCGTTCCTACTCGCGCGGGTTTGACGCAATGCACCGGGACGCATCCGGACCTAATCCGGACACGCTCATGTGAAAGAGGGCTTAGGCCTCTTTCACACGGGCGTTGCGGGAAAATGTGCGGGTGCGTTGCGGGAACACGCGCGATTTTTCCGCACGAGTGCAAAACATTGTAATGCGTTTTGCACTCGCGTGAGAAAAATCGCGCATGTTTTGGTACCCAAACCTGAACTTCTTCACAGAAGTTCGGGCTTGGGATCGGTGTTCTGTAGATTGTATTATTTTCCCTTATAGCATGGTTATAAGGGAAAATAATAGCATTCTGAATACAGAATGCATAGTATAATAGGGCTGGAGGGGTTAAAAAAAAATTAAAAAGAATTAAACTCACCTTAATCCACTTGATCGCGGAGCCGGCATCTCCTTCTGTCTTCATCTTAGCTGTGTGGAGCAACAGGACCTGTGGTGATGTCACTCCGGTCATCACATGATCTATCACATGATCTTTTACCATGGTGATGGATCATGTGATGGACCATGTGATGAACGGAGTGACGTCACCACAGGTCCTGTTGCTCCACACAGCTAAGATGAAGACAGAAGGAGATGCCAGCTCTGCAATCAAGTGGATTAAGGTGAGTTAAATTATTATTATTATTATTTTTAACCCCTCCAGCGCTATTTTACTATGCATTCTGTATTCAGAATGCTATTATTTTCCCTTATAACCATGTTATAAGGAAAAATAATAATGATCGGGTCTCCATCCCGATCGTCTCCTAGCAACCGTGGGTGAAAATCGCACCGCATCCGCACTTGCTTGCGGATGCTTGCGATTTTCACGCAACCCCATTCATTTCTATGGGGCCTGCGTTACGTGAAAAACGCGATTTCACGCAACGCACAAGTGATGCGTGAAAATCACCGCTCGTGTGCACAGCCTCATAGAAATTAATGGGTCAGGATTCAGTGCGGATGCAATGCGTTCAACTCACGCATCACATCCGCGCGGAATACTCGCCCGTGTGAAAGGGGCCTCATGGTTTTGTAAACGTGGGGAAGGAAAAAATACAAAATGCAAAAAATGAAAATAGGCCTTGACATTAAGGGGTTAAAGGTCTGGCTATGTAATAGGCATACACTTTGTTTGGGCTACCTTTGAACAAAACATTGTAAGCTGGTAATATGTTATTCTGCAATGTAGTTAACCATGATATTTCAGAATGGTTCCGACACCCTCACAAATTGCAGCGAAGGACCAAGACCTTACACAATTGCTGTAGGATATTGTTGGTAGTAGTTCTTATAATGCACACCATAAGGTCTAGAGCAGGACTGGTGTCTACAGAGAAAGCACGAGCACCCGAAAAACAAAGAGTACGTGCCTTATTAAAGTAACTCGCCAGCAATATTCTAGCTGTGTAATTTGTTTCATCCCAGTCACTATAATGTTTAGCTGCAGAGTTATAAAACGTCCCCGACTCACTTGAACGGTCTACACTAGAGTTTCTAATAAAAAGAAATTCTAACCAAGTACACTGAAGGAAGCAATGCTAACAAAATAAGGCTATGCTCACTCTGAACTCAGAAGCTATGTTTGGAGCAGCAGGTAAAGGCATCTGTCAGCAGATTTGTACCCATGAAACTGGCTGACCTGTTACATGTGCGCTTGGCAGTGGAAGGCATCTGTGTTGGTCCCATGTTTACAGTATATGTGTCCTCATGATGTTTTCATGTATGCAAAAGAACTTCTAGGAGCCCTTACACCTAGAGGCTCTGCTCTCTCTGCAACTGCAGCGCCCTCTACACTTTGATTGACTTTAGGAGCAGTCGGGGCCAGGTGTGATCATGTTTTCACTGCCTGGTCCTGTCAATCAAAGTGCAGAGGGCACGGCAGTTGCAGAGAGAGCTGAACCTCTAGGTGTAACGGCAACACCCCCGTTGCTCCTAAAGGCTCACATGCATACTACATTAAAACATTATTTTTCTCAGCAATGGGGACACATATGAACATGGGACCAACACAGATGCCTTCAGCTGCCAAGCGCACATGTAACAGGTCAGCAAGTGTCATAGCTACAAATCTGCTGATAGATGCCCTTTAATTCTGATTTATTTATTTTTTGGTAATACTTTATTGAAAACATTTTAGTAAAGAAAACGGCTATACAATATACATATTATTTAAGATGCTAAAAAAGTTATGATGTGGAGATTAATATAAGGGGAGGAAAGGGGAGAGATAAAGAGGGGGAGATACACATATGACATGCATAAAGCAAACAATAGCCTCTGTTACATCAGAATCAAAACCAAAAATAAACAGGGCGTGGCTTGACTATGGTGCCGAGCAGACGCATGGAGTGAGAGCTCTTGCCTCCCGACTGACTACCTACCCCCTTATTTACATCTAATACCGTCTTACCTTGCTCCAGGAGCGGTATTCAACATTATTTCTGAACACCGGAGCAGCATGTGCACTAATGGCAGAACTGTTGCATTGCGCAGTGCGGAGCGTAAGGATCCTCTATTGCCCACTTCTGATTTCCCTCATCTTCTCCTAAGAGAGAACCCCTCTCTGGACCTTTCACAATTATCTGAGGTGAGCGCTGACATAAAGGACTTAAAATCTCACATGTCGTCCAATCCCACAAAGCAGGACATGGAAGGTTATATTACTTGCTTGGAAGCGATTTGCAAGGTAGAGATTAAGGCCTCTTTCACACGGGCGAGATTTCCTGCGCGGGTGCAATGCGTGAGGTGAACGCATTGCACCCGCACTGAATCCGGACCCATTCATTTCTATAGGGCTGTGCACATGAGCGGTGATTTTCACGCATCACTCTATTTTGTGCGTTTTTCACGCAACGCAGGCCCCATAGACGTGAATGGGTCTGCGTGAAAATCGCAAGCATCCGCAAGCAAGTGAGGATGCGGTGCGATTTTCACGCATGGTTGCTAGGAGATGATCGGGATGGGGACCCGATATTTATTATTTTCCCTTACAACATGGTTATAAGGGAAAATAATAGCATTCTTAATACAGAATGCTTAGTAAAATAGGGCTGGAGGGGTTAAAAAAAATGTAAAAAAATATTAACTCCCCTTAATCCACTTGTTCGCGCAGCCCGGCTTCTCTTCTGTCTTCTCCTTTGCTGTCCAGGAGGAAAAGGACCTGTGGTGACGTCACCATGGTGATGGATCATGTGACGGACCATGTGATGAGCGCAGTGACATCACCACAGGTCCTTTTCCTCAAAGAAGAATAAAGAAGATAAGCCGGGCTGGTCGAACAAGTGGATTAAGGTGAGTTAAATTTATTTATTTTTAACAAGCATTCTGTATTAAGAATGCTATTATTTTCCCTTATAACCATGTTATAAGGGAAAATAATAAAATCTACACAACACCTAACCCAAACCCGAACTTCTGTGAAGAAGTTCGGGTTTGGGTACCAAACATGCCGATTTTTCTCACGCGCGTGCAAAACGCATTAAAATGTTTTGCACTCGCGCTGAAAAATCTCGCATTTTCCCGCGACGCACCTGCATCTTATCCGGCCCAAATCCATGACGCCCGTGTGAAAGAGGCCTAAATCTCTCAAGGAGGGACTCTCTCACCTGATCTCTAAGGTTTGGATGTTCGAGGCTACACTTTGCATCTACAACAGAAGACCCAACAGGTGATAATAACCTGGAATGTCTCCCATATGCAACAGCTTTTTGACATGTTTGATGATGCATAGAACTGTAATAGGAAACAACATCTGGGTCCAAAGAATTCCAGAGGAGGCTGGTTCCTCTGATCTCATTACCTATGTCCAACAGCTATTTAACACTCTTGATTCTCCCCTTGAATTGGAGCACACACCAGACCTTGGGGCCTTGTAGCACTGATCTGGCCAGACCACGAGATGTGAAATGTTGGGTCCATTTTTATCAGCTCAAGGAGGAAATTATGAGACTCGATTGTAAAGGGGTGCCCATACACCTACTGGCTGACCTCTCCCATACCACATTGGCTAAGAGATGTGCATTGCAGTCATTGCTGTCAGACCTACACAAGAAGTATCTGCCCTACTTCTGGGGTTATCCATTCGAATTGCAAGTATGCCACAGGGCCTTCGCCTATAATTTTTGTTCCCCCTCAACTCTGGATCTACCATCTAGCTACATCTCTGACTGGCCCTATGTCCCGTCTTTGCCACAAAGACTCAATGTGGACGCAAGAACAACCAGCCTCAACTTGACCATCCTGATAGAGTTCCAGACCCAAAAGCTTGACCCCCTAGATGGGACAATCCTTGCTGTGCCCTTTTTCCCTGTTGGCCCGACTTTGAGCAGACACTGCCTTGATACCCTGTCTGCCTAGTCTGGGGACATTGTACTAATTTTGCATTCAGTTTTCTTATGTTTCTTTTATGCTCAATTTTCTCCAGGTTTATCTGCTAACTCCTCGGCTGCGGGGTGCTTATCATCCATTGACAGGTTACTCTTTAATCTGTCCTAGATGGAGTCTGGTTAACTGCCTTTTTTTAGGCGACTATACGTCTCATTGGCTGTTTTAGTTGTTTCTTTAGTTGCTTTGTTTTATCCCTATACCATTTTGCCTGCTTCCACGCAATAAGATGACTGTGAGTCACCTGCCTATATGTATTACTACCTGTTTGACTGTGGCTCGCTTTTCTTGTTGGTGGATGCAGCTTAAGTTTATTGCAAAAGCTCTGTAACTAGGGTGAGGCCCCTTCTTGAGGGGAGGGGGGGTTGGTTTGGGAAGGGTGTATCTTGTGCTGCATCTTAGTTGTCAGACTCCACTGTTATTGTTTGTTCCTGCTGAACACTTTTTCTCCATATTACATCCCCTGGGTTTAGGAACTAGGTGTTTAGAGTCATTTTGCCCCCCTCTTTTATTTTATTTTTTTCTCAGGAGACATCAACCGGTGAGCATCATGTCATCATTAAAGATCTGCACTTTCAACACCAGGGGATACAGTGTGCCGGAAAAGCGCTCTAAGATTCTCTATCACATGCATAACCAGAAGGTACGGATATTGTTGCTTCAGGAGACTCATTTTAAAACTAACCACATGGTGTCATAGCACTAATCCAGACTCAAAGTCTAGAGGTGTTAGCATTGCCCTACATAGGTCCCTCCTGGCCGCAGTTTTAGCTGTCAAAACGGACTCTGGGATGTTATGTCTGTCTGAAACTCCAGACTCACAACAGACTGTTCAAAATAGCCAATCTAAAGATCAGGTACCCTCCTGCAAGAGGATGTTCCACCTCTTAGCTGACTTTGCAAAAGGATCCCTTATTGTGGGGTGATTTCAACTTCTGAATAGATATATGGATTCCTCTTCAGGCAGGTCTCCTGTAACTCCCTCTAAATTATTCTCCCTTAAGGCTAAGCTCTTTCAAATGAGTATGCAAATATGTATGCAATTTTCCCTAAAGGTTTGGGGTAACCTTTTTAGGGGGAGCACCCTTTTCCTTGCAACTTGGAGGGTGAGCCATCCCAATACTTTCTACATCTTTCAAATTAGACTTGTAGATATCTGGCAGGTGCTTCACCTCCACATCAAGGATTATTCCTATTACTCTTCAGTCAATTAGATGTATACAGGGGCGTAACTATAGGGGAAGCAGCTGCTTTGGGGCCCTGACCCAGAAGGGGGCCCATCCAGGAGGAGGAGGACTAAAAGATTTTGTCAGGGCCCCCTCAACAGTATTACACAATGAAATTATATACAGTGACAGTAAAGACAGTGTAGAAAACGGATGGAACAGCTGCCGGGCCTTGTCTGAGAGAGCGATCTTTACTAGCCACAGGAATGGGGGCGGCATGAAAGGAAAGGGTTGCGAAAAAATCCTGGGGGAGGGGGGCCCCATTCAAAGATTTGCTGTGGGGCCCAGTCATTTCTAGCTATGTCACTGGATGTATAGCAGACTTGATTTATTTCTGATCAGTCACCACTAGGGATGAGCGAACCCGAACTGTATAGTTCGGGTTCGTACCGAATTTTGGGGTGTCCGTGACACGGACCCGAACACGAAGATTTTCGTAAAAGTCCGGGTTCGGTGTTCGGCGCTTTCTTGGCGCTTTTTGAAAGGTTGCAAAGCAGCCAATCAACAAGCGTCATACTACTTGCCCCAAGAGGCCATCACAGCCTTGCCTACTATTGGCATGGCTGTGATTGGCCAGTGCAGCATGTGACCCAGCCTCTATATAAGCTTGGGTCACGTAGCGCTGCACGTCACTCTGCTGATTCAAGCATAGGGAGAGGTTGCTGCTGCGATGTTAGGGCGAGATTAGGCAGATTAACTCCTCCAAAAGACTTAATTCAGTGATCGATCTCCAGCTGTGGATCATTGAAGTGCTAATATTGAATTGCTCACTTTTTTTAGGCTGCCTAGAGCGTTTTTATATCACTTTTTTCTGGGGTGATCGGCGGCCATTTTGTGGCTTGTGGTGCGCCAGTACAAGCTACCACCAAGTGCATTTAACCATCAATAGTGTGGTTATTTTTTGCTATATCCTACATCAGCTACAGGCTGAGCCTGTGTCACCGAAGTGCATTTAACCATCAACAGTGTGGTTATTTTTTGGCCATATACTACATCAGGTGCAGGCTGAGCCTGTGTCACCCAAGTGCATTTAACCATCAACAGTGTGGTTATTTTTTGGCCATATACTACATCAGGTGCAGGCTGAGCCTGTGTCACCCAAGTGCATTTAACCATCAACAGTGTGGTTCATTTTTGGCCATATACTACATCAGGTGCAGGCTGAGCCTGTGTCACCCAAGTGCATTTAACCATCAATAGTGTGGTTATTTTTTGGCCATATACTACATCAGGGGCAAGTTGAGCATGTCACCCAGCGCCTAAAAAATAGACCTGACATTTATATTCCTCCAAATCAGTACTGTTTTAGCTGGTCAAGTTATTTGTAGTGACCGTAAAAGCACAATTTTTGTTCTGGGTTGAAAAACTATTCCCAAATTTGCCATTCTCAAAATTAGTAGTTTCTGCTATATCAGGCCTACTTTAAATCTATCCCAAAAAGGATATCTTAGATTCAAGGTGCTGATAGTGTCATTCAGAAAAACTTAACACACACGCTACCGTGCAGATACAAGTCTAATTCTGTGATTAAAGGTATATCTGTCACACAGCGCGAAAAAAATAGGCCTCACATTTCTATTCAACCAAATCTGTACTGTTTTAGCTGGTCAAATAATTTGTAGTGACCGTGAAAACACAGTTTTTGTTCTGGGTTGAAAACTATTCCCAAATTTGCCATTCTCAAAATAACTAGTTTCTGCTATATCAGGCCTACTTTAAATCTATCCCAAAAAGGATATCTTAGATTCAAGGTGCTGATAGTGTCATTCAGAAAAACTTAACACACACGCTACCGTGCAGATACAAGTCTAATTCTGTGATTAAAGGTATATCTGTCACACAGCGCGTAAAAAATAGGCCTCACATTTCTATTCAACCAAATCTGTACTGTTTTAGCTGGTCAAATTATTTGTAGTGACCGTAAAAGCACAGTTTTTGTTCTGGGTTGAAAAACTATTCCCAAATTTGCCATTCTCAAAATAAGTAGTTTCTGCTATATCAGGCCTACTTTAAATCTATCCCAAAAAGGATATCTTAGATTCAAGGTGCTGATAGTGTCATTCAGAAAAACTTAGCACACGCTACCGTGCAGATACAAGTCTAATTCTGTGATTAAAGGTATATCTGTCACACAGCGCGTAAAAAATAGGCCTCACATTTCTATTCAACCAAATCTGTACTGTTTTAGCTGGTCAAATTATTTGTAGTGACCGTAAAAGCACAGTTTTTGTTCTGGGTTGAAAAACTATTCCCAAATTTGCCATTTTTAAAAATGTGGTGAACGGGAACAATGAGGAAAACATCTAATAAGGGACGCGGACGTGGACATGGTCGTGGTGGTGTTAGTGGACCCTCTGGTGCTGGGAGAGGACGTGGCCGTTCTGCCACAGCCACACGTCCTAGTGAACCAACTACCTCAGGTCCTAGTAGCCAGCAGAATTTACAGCGATATTTGGTGGGGCCCAATGCCGTTCTAAGGATGGTAAGGCCTGAGCAGGTACAGGCATTAGTCAATTGGGTGGCCGACAGTGCATCCAGCACGTTCACATTATCTCCCACCCAGTCTTCTGCAGAAAGCACACAGATGGCGCATGAAAACCAAGCCCATCAGTCTGTAACATCACCCCCATGCATATCAGGGAAACTGTCTGAGCCTCAAGTTATGCAGCAGTCTCTTATGCTGTTTGAAGACTCTGCTGCCAGGGTTTCCCAAGGGCATCCACCTAGCCCTTCCCCAGGGGTGGAAGAGATAGAATGCACTAACGCACAACCATTTATGTTTCCTGATGATGAGGACATGGGAATACCACCTCAGCACGTCTCTGATTATGACGAAACACAGGTGCCAACTGCTGTGTCTTTCTGCAGTGTGCAGACTGAACAGGAGGTCAGGGATCAAGACTGGGTGGAAGACGATGCAGGGGACGATGAGGTCCTAGACCCCACATGGAATGAAGGTCGTGCCACTGACTTTCACAGTTCGGAGGAAGAGGCAGTGGTGAGATCGAGCCAACAGCAATAGAGGGAGCAGTGGCCAAAATCAGAACACCCCCCGCCAAGAGACTCCGCCTGCTACTGACCGCCGCCATCTGGGACCGAGCACCCCAAAGGCAGCTTCAAGGAGTTCCCTGGCATGGCACTTCTTTAAACAATGTGCTGACGACAAGACCCGAGTGGTTTGCACGCTGTGCCATCAGAGCCTGAAGCGAGGCCTTAACGTTCTGAACCTTAGCACAACCTGCATGACCAGGCACCTGCATGCAAAGCATGAACTGCAGTGGAGTAAACACCTTAAAAACAAAGAAGTCACTCAGGCTCCCCCTGCTACCTCTTCTGCTGCTGCCGCCTCGGCCTCTTCTGCTGCTGCCGCCGCCTCGGCCTCTTCCTCCGCCTCTGGAGGAACGTTGGCACCTGCCGCCCAGCAAACATGGGATGTACCACCAACACCACCACCTGCGTCACCAAGCATCTCAACCATGTCACACGGCAGCGTTCAGCTCTCCATCTCACAAACATTTGAGAGAAAGCGTAAATTCTCACCTAGCCACCCTCGATCCCTGGCCCTGAATGCCAGGATTTCTAAACTACTGGCCTATGAAATGCTGTCATTTAGGCTGGTGGACACAGATAGCTTTAAACAGCTCATGTCGCTTGCTGTCCCACAGTATGTTGTTCCCAGCCGGCACTACTTCTCCAAGAGAGCCGTGCCTTCCCTGCACAACCAAGTGTCCGATAAAATCAAGTGTGCACTGCGCAACGCCATCTGTGGCAAGGTCCACCTAACCACAGATACGTGGACCAGTAAGCACGGCCAGGGACGCTATATCTCCCTAACTGCACACTGGGTAAATGTAGTGGCGGCTGGGCCCCAGGCGGAGAGCTGTTTGGCGCACGTCCTTCCGCCGCCAAGGATCGCAGGGCAACATTCTTTGCCTCCTGTCTCCTCCTCCTCCTACTCAGCTTCCTCCTCCTCTTCTTCCACCTGCTCATCCAGTCAGCCACACACCTTCACCACCAACTTCAGCACAGCCCGGGGTAAACGTCAGCAGGCCGTTCTGAAACTCATATGTTTGAGGGACAGGCCCCACACCACACAGGAGTTGTGGCGGGGTATACAACAACAGACCGACGAGTGGTTGCTGCCTGTGAGCCTCAAGCCCGGCCTGGTGGTGTGCGATAATGGGCGAAATCTCGTTGCAGCTCTGGGACTAGCCGGTTTGAAGCACATCCCTTGCCTGGCGCATGTGCTGAATTTGGTGGTGCAGAAGTTCATTCGCAACTACCCCGACATGTCAGAGCTGCTGCATAAAGTGCGGGCCGTCTGTTCGCGCTTCCGGCGTTCACACCCTGCCGTTGCTCGCCTGTCTGCGCTACAGCGTAACTTCGGCCTTCCCGCTCACCGCCTCATATGCGACGTACCCACCAGGTGGAACTCCACCTTGCACATGCTGGACAGACTGTGCGAGCAGCAGCAGGCCATAGTGGAGTTTCAGCTGCAGCACGCACGGGTCAGTCGCACTGCGGAACAGCACCACTTCACCACCAATGACTGGGCCTCCATGCGAGACCTGTGTGCCCTGTTGCGCTGTTTCGAGTACTCCACCAACATGGCCAGTGGCGATGACGCCGTTATCAGCGTTACAATACCACTTCTATGTCTCCTTGAGAAAACACTTAGGGCGATGATGGAAGAGGAGGTGGCCCAGGAGGAAGAGGAGGAAGAGGGGTAATTTTTAGCACTTTCAGGCCAGTCTCTTCGAAGTGACTCAGAGGGAGGTTTTTTGCAACACCAGAGGCCAGGTACAAATGTGGCCAGACAGGGCCCACTACTGGAGGACGAGGATGAGGAGGAGGTGGAGGAGGATGAGGATGAAGCATGTTCACAGCGGGGTGGCACCCAAAGCAGCTCGGGCCCATCACTGGTGCGTGGCTGGGGGGAAACACAGGACGATGGCGATACGCCTCCCACAGAGGACAGCTTGTCCTTACCTCTGGGCAGCCTGGCACACATGAGCGACTACATGCTGCAGTGCCTGCGCAACGACAGCAGAGTTGCCCACATTTTAACGTGTGCGGACTACTGGGTTGCCACTCTGCTGGATCCCCGGTACAAAGACAATGTGCCCACCTTACTTCCTACACTGGAGCGTGATAGGAAGATGCGCGAGTACAAGCGCACGTTGGTAGACGCGCTACTGAGAGCATTCCCAAATGTCACAGATTCAGCCTCCAGACGCCACACGTGCCAGGAGCTAGAACCAGCGCTCTCTCCACCAGCGGTATCCACCCACCGACTTGCAAAAGGGGTCCGCAGAACCCCGAAACGCATTGTCACTTTAACAATAAAAAAACCATTGGTTTCTAAAAATTCTCTGGTTGCGTCTTTTGCGCCTACGGTCCACCCCTCCACTCGACCCCCGGTCCAGTGGAAATATATCCTACTCATCAACCCAGACAGCGACTTGGCCCCCGCCAAAGGGAATCGCGGACGGAATCGGCAGCATCCACCAGTGAGACATAATCAGTCGTATCCACCTCCAGTCCAGTTGCACCAAACAATAGGTGCATCAACAACAGGTGAGCAGTACCACTCTTCCTGTTGTTCTGGAGGCTCGGCTCTTAACTTATTTACCCTATGAGCGCCTTTTTCTCTCCTTGGCCATTATCTATCAAATGTCACAGGGGAACCAGTGGAAGCCCAAGGCAAAGGCAGAGGAGGAGCAAGAGGTCGCCAACGCAGCTCTGTCACGGCCAGCTCCTCTGAGGGCAGGGTTAGCATGGCAGAGATGTGGAAAAGTTTTGTCACCACGCCACAGCTAACTGCACCACCACCTGATACGGAACGTGTTAGCAGGAGGCAACATTTCACTAACATGGTGGAACAGTACCTGTGCACACCCCTCCACGTACTGACTGATGGTTCGGCCCCATTCAAATTCTGGGTCTCCAAATTGTCCACGTGGCCAGAGCTAGCCTTTTATGCCTTGGAGGTGCTGGCCTGCCCGGCGGCCAGCGTTTTGTCTGAACGTGTATTCAGCACGGCAGGGGGCGTCATTACAGACAAACGCAGCCGCCTGTCTACAGCCAATGTGGACAAGCTGACGTTCATAAAAATGAACCAGGCATGGATCCCACAGGACCTGTCCATCCCTTGTGCAGATTAGACATTAATTACCTCTCCTTAACAATATATTATTGTACTCCAGGGCACTTCCTCATTCAATTCTATTTTTATTTTCATTTTACCATTATATTGCGGGGCAACCCAAAGTTGAATGAACCTCTCCTCTGTCTGGGTGCCGAAGCCTAAATGTGTGACAGTGGCCTGTTCCAGTGGTGGGTGACGTGAAGCCTGATTCTCTGCTATGACATGAAGACTGATTCTGTGCTGACATGAAGCCAGATTCTCTGTTACGGGACCTCTCTCCTCTGCCTGGGTGCCTGGGCCTAAATATGTGACAGTGGCCTGTTCCAGTGGTGGGTGACGTGAAGCCTGATTCTCTGCTATGACATGAAGACTGATTCTCTGCTGACATGAAGCCAGATTCTCTGTTACGGGACCTCTCTCCTCTGTCTGGGTGCCGGGGCCTAAATATGTGACAGTGGCCTGTTCCAGTGGTGGGTGACGTGAAGCCTGATTCTCTGCTATGACATGAAGACTGATTCTCTGCTGACATGAAGCCTGAATCTCTGTTACGGGACCTCTCTCCTCTGCCTGGGTGCCTGGGCCTAAATATGTGACAGTGGCCTGTTCCAGTGGTGGGTGACATGAAGCCTGATTCTCTGCTATGACATGAAGACTGATTCTCTGCTGACATGAAGCCTGAATCTCTGTTATGGGACCTCTCTCCTCTGCCTGGGTGCCTGGGCCTAAATATGTGACAGTGGCCTGTTCTAGTGGTGGGTGACGTGAAGCCTGATTCTCTGCTATGACATGAAGACTGATTCTCTGCTGACATGAAGTCTGAATCTCTGTTACGGGACCTCTCTCCTCTGCCTGGGTGCCTGGGCCTAAATATGTGACAGTGGCCTGTTCCAGTGGTGGGTGACATGAAGCCTGATTCTCTGCTATGACATGAAGACTGATTCTCTGCTGACATGAAGCCTGAATCTCTGTTATGGGACCTCTCTCCTCTGCCTGGGTGCCTGGGCCTAAATATGTGACAGTGGCCTGTTCCAGTGGTGGGTGACGTGAAGCCTGATTCTCTGCTATGACATGAAGACTGATTCTCTGCTGACATGAAGCCTGAATCTCTGTTACGGGACCTCTCTCCTCTGCCTGGGTGCCTGGGCCTAAATATGTGACAGTGGCCTGTTCCAGTGGTGGGTGACGTGAAGCCTGATTCTCTGCTATGACATGAAGACTGATTCTCTGCTGACATGAAGCCTGAATCTCTGTTATGGGACCTCTCTCCTCTGCCTGGGTGCCTGGGCCTAAATATGTGACAGTGGCCTGTTCCAGTGGTGGGTGACGTGAAGCCTGATTCTCTGCTATGACATGAAGACTGATTCTCTGCTGACATGAAGCCTGAATCTCTGTTACGGGACCTCTCTCCTCTGCCTGGGTGCCTGGGCCTAAATATGTGACAGTGGCCTGTTCCAGTGGTGGGTGACGTGAAGCCTGATTCTCTGCTATGACATGAAGACTGATTCTCTGCTGACATGAAGCCTGAATCTCTGTTATGGGACCTCTCTCCTCTGCCTAGGCCTAAATATGTGACAGTGGCCTGTTCCAGTGGTGGGTGACGTGAAGCCTGATTCTCTGCTATGACATGAAGACTGATTCTCTGCTGACATGAAGCCTGAATCTCTGTTATGGGACCTCTCTCCTCTGCCTGGGTGCCTGGGCCTAAATGTGTGACAGTGGCCTCTTCCAGTGGTGGGTGACGTGAAGCCTGATTCTCTGCTATGACATGAAGACTGATTCTGTGCTGACATGAAGCCAGATTCTCTGTTACGGGACCTCTCTCCTCTGCCTGGGTGCCTGGGCCTAAATATGTGACAGTGGCCTGTTCCAGTGGTGGGTGACGTGAAGCCTGATTCTTTGCTATGACATGAAGACTGATTCTCTGCTGACATGAAGCCTGAATCTCTGTTATGGGACCTCTCTCCTCTGTCTGGGTGCCGGGGCCTAAATATGTGACAGTGGCCTGTTCCAGTGGTGGGTGACGTGAAGCCTGATTCTCTGCTATGACAAGAAGACTGATTCTCTGCTGACATGAAGCCAGATTCTCTGCTATGGCATGAAGAGACTGATTCTTTGCTGACATGAAGCCTGATTCTCTGCTATGACAAGAAGACTGATTCTCTGCTGACATGAAGCCAGATTCTCTGCTATGGCATGAAGAGACTGATTCTCTGCTGACGTGAAGCCCGATTCTGTGCTATGGGACCTCTGTCCAATTGATATTGGTTAATTTTTTTTAAATTTTTTTTTTTTATTCATTTCCCTATCCACATTTGTTTGCAGGGGATTTACCTACATGTTGCTGCCTTTTGCAGCCCTCTAGCTCTTTCCTGGGCTGTTTTACAGCCTTTTTAGTGCCGAAAAGTTCAGGTCCCCATTGACTTCAATGGGGTTCGGGTTCGGGACGAAGTTCGGGTCGGGTTCGGATCCCGAACCCGAACATTTCCGGGAAGTTCGGCCGAACTTCTCGAACCCGAACATCCAGGTGTTCGCTCAACTCTAGTCACCACCTGTTATCTTGGCAGCCTGCCTCACAGATGGGGAGTATGCTGTGGTTGGATCATGCTCCTGTATTTCTATCCCTCTCCCTACCTAACACTGTCCCTAGGGAATAGGATTGGTCAATGAACCCAAACTTACTCCATGATTAAATCTGTTGTAAAGCTGTGGAACGGACCATTTTCGACTTTCTCGCGTTCCACTCAGCTGATCTCACCTCTCTCCCCATTCAGTGGGAAGCATCATAGAATGGTGTAATACTGGGGACTCTCATAAAGCAGAGCGCTAGACTCAAAAAAGAAAAGGCCTTTTCTATCAATAAACTAATCACACAAATCCAAGACTTAACAAACCCCTTCCATTTTAGTTTTCCTCCACAAGGCCAGGACGAACTTGAGATCCCTTTTAGATCAGAAGGTCGAGCGTCACCGGGATAGGTATAAAAGTTTTTTTTATAAATGATCTAAAAAAAACAGGCAAGGCCTTGCTCACTTTCTACACCCACATAACTTCAATACCTATATCCCGTCTATAGTGTCCGGATCTAGCCTCATACACCAGAGGAGGTGGCAAGCTCCTTTAAGGATTACTACCACTCCTTCTATAATTTGCGGGGACCCTTAGCGAATATGTCCTCAATGAACTTTACTCAGCGAGTGGAGGATTATATTCAACGGACAGCTCTGTCTACTTTTTCATAGGAAGACTCAGCTTTAAGTTTTCAGAACCAGAAATTTTGGCAGTCGTTAAGGCTTCTCCCAGAGTGAAAAGTCCTTGCCCGGAGGTTTTTTTTTCATGACTAAAGTGTTCGACTCAGTCTTCCTCTCTTCTGCCTTCACACCACAATCCTTAATGGCCACAATCACAGTCCTCCCAAAACCTGACAAAGATCTAACTCAACATACTAATTTTCCACTTATTTCTCTAATCTATACGGACATGAAGTTTTCTGCCAAAGCCCTAGTTAACAGATTAGCCCTCCATTTGCCAATAATTATACATACTGATCAAGTTAGATTTATTCTACTGATTTCCCATGCCCTTAAAAAAGCCATTGCTTCCTATTTGATCTCAGTCAATGCTGAAAAAGCTTTCGACAGGGTCAATTGGACCTTTCTGCGTTCTGCACTCAAACAAATAGGTATTAGCCTAATTTTTTTGCATAAAATATTTCCCCTCTATACCTATTCCTATGAAGGGATCAGAATAAATAGCTCTCTTTCTCTTCTCTTTGACCATCACTAATGGCACTAGACAGGGCTGTCACTTGTCCCCCTTGTTATATGTCATTGCAATGGAACATCTGACAGTTGCGATTAGTAATTCACCCCGATATCCTAGGAATTAAATTAGGTCCATATCATCACAAATTGGCCCTTTATGCTGATGACTTATTGCTCTACGTCACCAATCCTCTCATCTCTCTACCCATTCTGTTACAAGAATTTGACAGGTTTGGGACCCTTAGCAACTTCAAAGTAAACTATTGCAAAACCAAAGCCCTTAACCTAATATTACCATCGGAGTTGGTTATGCAGTGCAAACTCAACTTCTCTTTTCGCTGGCAACAGAAAGCTATTAAGATTCCTTCTAATCTATCTGATTTGTATACGCTGAATTTTCTACCATTATTGCATAATACAGCGTGGGACATTAAATCCTATGATAGGCCACAACTGTCTTTCGACTAATTTTCATCTGAATTCCAAGGGAGAGACCAGTCTTGGTAATTATGGGTAATTATAGAAGCTGAGTCCAGTCCATGGTCTCTACGGTCCCTCCCTTGAATCTAACCCTTGGATGGGCCTTCCCTCGCTCATTTCCTCCCACTGACTTCATGTGTTCTGTAGCTATGGGAGAGGCTTCTTATTCCTAAAGGTCTCTCTCATTGGCCTGGCCTTATGACTCTCGTATTTGATAACCTGACTATCCCACCGGCTGTGGGTAGGGACCGCTTTCTTTCTTGGTCTTCCTTTGATCATACGTGTTTGACACAGATGATGACTGCAGACTCTTCCTTACCTCCATTCACTGTTTTACAGGAGACATGTCCGACTACGTTCAGCTAAGAGAATTCTCCAAAACAAAGTTTCTATTGGGCAGCGGCTCGCACAGTGATATCCAGACATTTGAAGTCCATTAATGCCCCTCTGATCAAGGAATGGACCCTAGAAGTAGACCATATTCACAGAGTGGAAACACTAACGAAGGCTAGTACACCCCAATCGCATAAGACAAAGTTACTTTGGCTACCATGGCAGACTTAGGACGGCCCTCTCTACCACACTTGGCTGGGTGATGCAGCCTGAATAGGTTCCCAGTCATGATCGGTGGGGTTATTCTTCATTGCTCTCCTGTTAATGTTCCTTTGTTCCTACCATATTTTGGTTGGTTTTGTGTGTGTGCCCCCTCACCCTTATTTTGCTTTCTCTTTCTTTTTTCTTCTGTCCTATTGTATTACCCTCTATTCTTTCTTTCCTTATGTAAAATATTATGTATTGCATACCATTATTATTGTATGCCCATTCTCTATGCCTGTCGATTGACGTATGCTTATATTTGCCTTGATGTTTCGCGATTTTGTGTGGCTGCATTATCGGCTATCTCTGAATATACTGTTGTTTCAGATTTCATGTTGTATGTGCAACTATTTTGCTTTACTCTTCCAATTTAAACTTTTATAATAATGAAAATAAGATTTGAAAAAAATAAATATATATATATATATATATATATATATATATATATATATATATATAAAAAAAAGAACAAATCACTTAATAGTCATGAATCTAGAGGAAAGTCAAGGTGTCCAAATCTCAATAAACCAATCATGTTTTCTGATCGCCCAACTGGAGAGTTCTTCAAATATGCAAATTTGATTTACTTTACGCATGCAGGCTTGATATGTAGGGGGATGTAATTGAAGCCAGTTTAAAAGGATGATGGCTTTAACAGCTGGGATTTAATGTGTAATTAAATTATGTCTCAATGAAATCAGGCAAGAGAGCAAAGTTTGAGTACCCAACCTCCTTGATTGAGGCCTCAAGTTGTTTTCAAAGAGGAGTTATTAAACAGCAAGACCACCAAATATATGAATACAATCCTATATCTAAGAAACAGTGCCAACACAAATTCATGGGAGACATTTTGAACCATCTGGCTAATAGGTTGCATTGCTTCTCTTTTAGAATTACAAAGGGTTAAAAACCATGAGAGCATTTTGGACAATGTAGTATTCATTTTCTTCTCCTACAAGTAGACAAAGGGTGGTCTAGAGAGATCCTACCTAACAATAAAGACGGAAATGTTCATGAAGCTGCCAGTCTTAGCACACAGGAATAATTTGCAATCACAAGAACTGGTTAAGAGTATTTTTTAAATGCTGATAATTAAGGTAAGTGATTTTGCATCCTAGAAGCCAATTTTGAAGTGAAGTCACGTCGAGAGTGAGGTAATTGGTGTTCATAACATGCCAGAAGTCCTGATAGCCTGTATTATTTTTTGATTCCAGGATGAGAAGTAAACCAACTGGTGTACAAGGGGATGGAGATGGAGTGAAGACATATGTGCGCCAAGTCTCATAAGTGCCCCTTAATAGAGGGACAAATGAATGTTTCCTTTAGGATCTGGTAACTATAAGCATTTTAATAATGGGAGTGTCTTATCCACAGCAGTCAATACAGTCTGTACATGAGTATCAGATGGGTTGACAAGATTTAACCACTTGTTTAACTGAATAGCTTTAACATGAAAAACATCTGGAAAGGAAGGAAGGGAGGGAAGGAAGGAATTGGTACTTAAGTTGAAAGAGATCAGCAGTGCAATTTGAGAGGTGGATTCTAAGATCTTTTATAGATGATTTTGCCCATCTTAAAGGGGAAGAAGCTTGCAATAGAAGAGCCTCTTTAGGGTATGCAGCGAGCTCCTGAGGAGCCAGAGCAGAGGACAGGAGTGGTAGTGGCCCTGATGAGATGATGTGTCATGGTGTATTATAGGTTCACTGTACTGTAGCTGTAGTATACACTATTCTGGGGTGCATAGGGTGTAACTTGTCTCCCCTTTGGAACAGCAGGGTCTGGAATGCTTTAAGCTGGGTTACCTTGCTGTCTCTCTCACTGTAGCCATGCAAATCCTCTTCCTTTAGTTATTTCATCTTCTGGAGCTCGTGGAGGTGCCAAAGGCTCCAAGGCTTAAAGCTGAAGTCTGGGAGAGAGGAGCACATGTAGTCTGCTCCCTTCCTCCCTCTCTACAGCTACTCTGATTGGAATCTTCTGGAACTAAGGGGTGGTTTCATCCCACACCCTAAGCGTCAAAAAGGGCTGGGCCTAGTTTTTTTGTTCTGACCACACCTAGCTCCTGCTTGAACATACTCGATGTAAGGTGCATTATATTAACATTACAAACATTACAGCAGTACAAACCCATTAAAGATATGCCTAGTACTGGGGTACTGCAGGCAGGGCCGGATTAACGTAGGGGCTGATGGAGCTGCAGCTCCAGGCCCCTACCATAAAATAGGCCCATCTGCCAGCCAAAAGGCCGTCGGGAGGGTTAAAAGTCCTCTGTTGTACACAGCGCAGCCACATAGCACACAGTCAATGCAGAGACGCTCACCTCACGCTGGCAGCAGGGAGCCTGAGGGCGGGACTCGGGAGGAGCGTAATATGATCCTAGAGTGGAAGCTGCTTCTGCCAGCCCCTCCCCTCCCCGCCCACCAACCAATCAGAGCTGAGGCAAGGCAAGCACTTCACAGGTCCTGTAAGGGAACTGCACAGTGTAAAGTGTAGTTCCCAGGTTAGAACAGTGCATCTGCCAGGACCTGTGATGACATCATCTTCAGCATCACAGGTCCTGCAGAATCTAGCAAAGGAACTGCACCAAAAATGGTGTAGTTCCTAGGTTTCAAAGGTACATCTGCCAGGACCTGTGATGACATCATCACAGGTCCTTCAACCCCTAACAGCAAGTATTTGAAGTTCACAATCAGCTCTGCATTGATCCATACAGACTGGAATGGAGTGGTAAGAGGAGGTCCTCCACTTTTCATCATTTACCCCCCCTCCATGCCCTGTTTTTACTCATTGCTCACTCATGTATAATACTTCAGACAGGTACAGTGACCACAACCTCATGTACTTCACACACACAGTGACTATAATGTATAACTGACCACATATTTCTATAAACACTGCATCTACAGTATTATACCTTGTATGCCTCACATCTATATATATATATATATTGTGGCAATGTGAACATTGAGGTGGTGTTTCCCCAGGTTCCAGTCCGGGACTTAGGGCATGCTCATGTCCAGGGATCCTATTTAATCCTGCTACTGGATCTTGGGTGTGTCTCACTCTGGAGAGTGTGCAGACAGAGGCCTGGTGAGGCTCTGTCAGTGTGGTCTCAGCTAGGCAAGGCTGAGGGGACACGAGGCTAGGCAATAGCCTGGACATTGGGGGACTTGCACACAGAAGGCTGGAGTGGCTCTGCATGGTCTGAGCCGGGAGGGCTGAGAGACCACTATCCCACAAGAGACACTGGTGTGGGAGCAGCCTGGAGGCTGCTGGAGGTTGGGCTGGGAAAGCCGCATCTCATCACGGGTGTGAACTGTGGTACGCTTTAGGTGAGTCAGGGAAACCTGTGTGTTTAGATAGGGCCCAGACGGGCAAGGTATTTTATTTTGGCTTTGTGTGTTTTTCTTTATGCCGTGTGCCACAATAAAGCACAGTTTGGCCCCTAAATCCTGGTGTCTGTGAAGAAGTGTGTGATTGCAACCCCCCGGAAAAGAGCTAATCCCCCACATATGGTGGAGGATGCAGGCACATGTCCGTGCTGAAAAGAAAAAAAAAACAACGTGGTTGCTAGGGACAACGACCTCACTGAAAGGAGCAGGTGCTGCTCATGCTGTTCTGGACACTTTTTGCTGGGTTGCAAAGGAGTTACTGTGCAGTGAATTAAAGGGCCAGTAGCCCAGAAAAAGGGGACTCGCTGCTAAAAGTTTTTCCTGCTACAAGACTGTTTGTTGCCATGGGTCTCGGGGAAGAATACGTCCGACGGACGTGGGAGATTAAACGGCAGGAAAAACTGGTAAAACAGATGGGTTGTACCCCAAGTGAGTTGGCGAAATTTGATGCTGAGCGAGAGGCTCTGGAGGCGCAGCTGCAGCTAGCCCTAAATAGAGGGTCCTCAACGCTGTATGGACCCTGCACAAAGTTCCCAGAGGTTGGCACTGTGTTGGGAACGCCAGAGAAAAGGCAGAGATATGCCGTTGCCAAGGGCAACCGTCGGGAAGAAAAGGAGGTGGAGAGTGGTGCAGCTCTCAGGAGATCCTATGTTTCCTGCACGTGTGCGCAAAGTCCTAAAGGGTGCGGATGGAGTGACTGTCTGGAAAAAGGCTGGAGTCAAGGCCAAGGCGTTTCCCGTGGCAACTACTATATTAAGGAGAAGGGTGATCACCGTGCTGGAGATATTCCTGGACTCCCCTCATCTCCCGTGAGTGCTGAATCCGTGCCGACAATCGGTAAGATCGTTCCGATTATCCCGTGTGTAACTGACCCAGTGACATTGAGCAGGCGGCAGTTGCTACCCGCTGGGCCGGTGGGTGATATGTCACCGAGGCTAGAAACTGTCTCAAAAGTGTGTGACCATATGGAAAGTAATATAATGCTAAGTGTACGGGACAGTCATGCAGTTAATAAGAATTGTCCGATGATTCTCACTGAGTGTGAGACTACCATGAGAACTGGGACTTATGGACTTGCTGGTAGAACTACGCTCATGCATGAGGGACGGTTGGGCCATGATTTCCTGTTGTTCCGTGACTTGTGGGGAAGTGGAAACACTTCTGCAGTCAGGGACAAAACTCCTGCAGAACTGGTACCTAATCCTTTAAGTGAAGTGACCATTAGTGACAATGGTGCGGATAAGGTGCAAGGTGATTGTGCCAGGTTAGCGGAAATGCATAATGAAAGTGGGATGTCATGTGAAATATCTGATGTTGATAACATGCCTTTTCCGTTGCAGGCTGTGGTCAGGGGAGAAGCGCCCCCTGGTGATAAAAATGTAGATGATGATGAAGCTTTATTTTCTTCATCTGCTATTTTTCATGAAGAACTTTATGACATGATCAGGGTGTTTGAAGAATTGCATATAAGTAATGTGAACCAGGCACCTAAAAGAGAGCCTGAGCAAGTGCAGGTGGTTCTCACTGAGGGGGAGTCTCCAGTGAGAACTGGGTCTTGTGGACCTGATGTTACCAATATGTTCTTATATGATGTGATGTTGGGTTGTGATAATGTTTCGTTGTTATGGGGCAAGGTAGACACTTCTGCAGATAGTGACGAAACTCCTGCAGAACCTGTACTTGCCCGTGTAAATGAAGGTCTAAGGGAGCTGCACATTGACTGTCATGGGGAAAGAATATTGCCTATAGAAAACAATGGTGCTGATAAGAAACATGTGAATGATGCAGAAGTGCAGATAAATGTTGTGAGCACCGAGTGGAGCAATCCTACTCTGGTAAACGTGCAAGAAAGGGTAGCAGTCCTAGAGGGAGTATCACACGTACCAGAGGTGGACATGCAGTCTCCACAGTGTTTTTTGGTCAATAATGTAATGTCCCAGGTAGGGATTAACTCGGCAGTGCCTCTAGAATTCAGTGTTAATAATGACACCAGTGACATAGGCGATATATGTGCTGTGACCATTAGCAACTCCGAGAAGGAAGCTACCAAGTCAAGGTATTGCAAAATTCAGGTGGTCAATAGTAGCGGCCAGACGACAGTTATACATGACGTGACGAGAGCTGAGTGGGGAGATGGCAGCCTAGTGTCTGAGACCCATACCCAGACAGGGGTAGATGACCTGACACGTCAGTACAGCTGCAATCCTGAAGATTTTTCTCTCTCCACACAGTCCCTAGATATGATAGAGAAGGGACTAGATGTCTTCACAGAGTCACCGAAGAAGACTGCAGTAGATACAAACAAAGTGCTTAAAGAGACCCTGCGTGAAACCCCCACAGGGGGGAATGGTGATACTCCTACATCGGCTGCAGCAGAGCCAAGTGAAGAGCATCTGGAACAGGAGACCCTCTCCTCGGCTCGATCCCTTGAAGAAGCGCTTGAGGAGCGAGATGAATGTGAGAGGCTGAACAGACAACTCGGAGCAGGGATGGAAGATCTCATGAGCTCAAAGGATGATGTCAGGAAGAACGTCTATGAGATGAAGAAGTCTAAGCCAGAGCCTGTTAAGAAAGGGTCTGGAGATGGTGGCACTGTGGTGCTGGCTGTGGCAGAGAAGATGGAAGATGCTTCTGCTAAACCAGATGATGGGGCTGATGTGGATGCCGAAGACCACAGACCCGTGGTAGCGTGTAGCCTAGGCCTGGAAGACGTCCCCTCTGCATACAAGGCCTTCCAAATAGCCAGCAGGCTGCTGGGGAAGAAGTACGAGGAGGTGAACGATCAGTTTTCGGATCCGGGTTATTACGATGGGCTGTCTCTCCTGACTCCTCCCCAAAAGGAGACCGGTGTCCTGGGTGAGCCTCTGGAGAAAACGCCAGAAGACAAGAAGTATGCTGAAGACCCCAGTGCCTCCAACCTTGATGCAACAGGGAAGGAGGAATTAAGAAAGCAAGGATATGATGCCATGTCCCTGAATGGTGAGAAGGCTAATAAAGTAAAGGCCAAAGAGACAGAGGCCAAGGAAGCTAAGGCCGAGCTCTTGAAGTGGGAGAAATCCTTGGATGTTCCAGAGATCAAGGGTAAAGCCGAAGTGGGGAGAGGCAGTGAAGAGGCAGAAGACCCTGAAACTGAGGCACCATCTGAGAAAACCACTGCTGGAAAAGAAGCGAGCGGGGGCAAGCCAGCTCTGCTGACGGAGCTTCGCAAAGACAAGAAGAAAAGGCCTAAGCGTCTGCAAGAGCCAGTGAAGTCAAACAGAGAGTCTGTCGTTTGCATAAAAATATATTCTGAAGGGAGTTCCAGAAGCCGAGATCGAAATTCTAAGAGTAAAGGAAAAAGAAACGTACGATCTGCTGTTAAAATAAAGAGACAAAAAGAGGCGAGTCATAAGAAGCGTGCTCGGCTGAAGCAGCTGTGTAAGTCAAAGAGAGAGAAAGATAAAAAAATAGAAAGAGAGGGTCTGCCGTTCACATGGACATGGGAACATTGTAGACAATGTCTCTTGGGCAAGATGTCAGTGTGGGTAACAAACCAAGCATTGATGGCATGGGTCTGGCAAAATAAAGGGAAGCCTCTGACGCTGACCACATCTTCCAGGGGGAAGGTTGAGCCAGGCAATGGCAAGAAAATGTGGATGCCCTGTCATGAGCATCCAGTTGGTAAATGTGTTCACCCCCACAGGTTTGAACAGAGGGGGGGGATATGTGGCAATGTGAACATTGAGGTGGTGTTTCCCCAGGTTCCAGTCCGGGACTTAGGGCATGCTCATGTCCAGGGATCCTATTTAATCCTGCTACTGGATCTTGGGTGTGTCTCACTCTGGAGAGTGTGCAGACAGAGGCCTGGTGAGGCTCTGTCAGTGTGGTCTCAGCTAGGCAAGGCTGAGGGGACACGAGGCTAGGCAATAGCCTGGACATTGGGGGACTTGCACACAGAAGGCTGGAGTGGCTCTGCATGGTCTGAGCCGGGAGGGCTGAGAGACCACTATCCCACAAGAGACACTGGTGTGGGAGCAGCCTGGAGGCTGCTGGAGGTTGGGCTGGGAAAGCCGCATCTCATCACGGGTGTGAACTGTGGTACGCTTTAGGTGAGTCAGGGAAACCTGTGTGTTTAGATAGGGCCCAGACGGGCAAGGTATTTTATTTTGGCTTTGTGTGTTTTTCTTTATGCCGTGTGCCACAATAAAGCACAGTTTGGCCCCTAAATCCTGGTGTCTGTGAAGAAGTGTGTGATTGCAACCCCCCGGAAAAGAGCTAATCCCCCACAATATATATATATATATATATGCGCACACACACACACACACACACACACACACACACACTCTGCATATATTAAACAGTATTATAGATGCAATATGTACAGATATATAATATATATTGCAGTGTACTGATATGTGAGGTACAAGGTATAATATATGCAGTGTGTATAGATATATTGTATATACAGCAGTGTACTGATATGTTAGGTACAAGGTATAATAGATGGTGTGTACAGGTATATTGTATATACAGTATTGGATTGATATGTGAGGTACGAGCTGTAATTTATACCTCATATATCAGTACACTGCTGTATATACTATATACCTGAACACACTGCATATATTATACCTCGTACCTCACATATCAGTACACTGCTGTATACACTATACATCTGTACACACTGTATCTATTATACCTCGTTTGTGTGCCAGGCCTGTTTTGTAATCCCAATCCGGCCCTGATGGCATAAATTATAAAACAGCAGCGAACATAGTTCATGGAACAAAGAGAGAGGCCTGGAATGGGTAGTGGGAGGGGCTATGAAAGGGGAATGGGGGCCCAATTTAGATTCTTGCTATGGGGCCCAGTGATTTCTATGTACGCCTTTGACAGGAGCAGAGAGATAAGAGAAGTGACAGATGACACAGAGTTTAGATTACAGGTTGAATTAACCCTTTAGGATCAAATTGGCTTCTCAGGAGATATATATGTTAAAGGCATCTCATTCAGTAGCTATATAACTAAGGGTGGGTTCACATCTCCTTTATGGATTCCGTTAAGTGGGGACTGTGGGGACTATTTTATTATCAGCCAGTGACTGTGTTACTGTAATACTGTTATCAATTCAGCACATAGTTTTCCCTGTGTGTGCATTCACATTTCACTTCACTTGGTTCGTTGTACTACTGTCAGTGTCAGACTGTTGTCACTGTGGGTAACAATGCACAACAGACAACAATGCACACCACAGTGACAGCTCCTGACTCCTGTCCTGAGTCCTCCTGTCCGGCGTCAGCCTCAGCTTCCCTTCACTATCACTATAATCAATCACTCTTCCTGATCCTGACTCACTCATTAGAGAGCTGAAGAGCCGACTGAGTCAGCAGCAGCAAGTGAATCGAATGGATAGCATCTGCGCATGCGCACCGGCACCTAGAGTCTTCAGTTCACTTGCGAGTCAGCTCAGCAGTCAGTGACTCACCAAGTGAACCGAAGATCCGATTCATGAATCGGTTCATTTGAATGAGCTGATTCAAATGAACCGATTCATCTGAAAGATCCGAACTTCCTATCACTACTGAGGTCATATCCGGCGGGCCGCGGCATTACAGGAACAGCACCAGCTGCTCTGACGTCCTGCCGCCGGATATACGTCACAGGATATCCGGCGGCAGGACGTCAGAGCAGCTGGTGCGGTTCCTGTAATGCCGGCCCGCCGGATATGACCTCAGTGCGCCCGCGGTTATCCCTCCTGCACGCTGCGCTGTGTACAACCTACTCAGCAGTTTCGACCAGCACACGGCCCACAGCGCTCAGCCACACCAGCCCGTGAGACAGCAGGAGCTTCTGGAGCAGGGCAGGTATCAGATAAACTCATCCAGTTGGAAGGGAGGGCAATCATAGTGCTGTTCTGATTTATGGACACAGCTCTCAGCATGCTTAGCCAGCCTTCTATCTGGCTGTTTCTGAGCCTGTGGACTGTGACTCTCAAGAAGCACAGCCAGATAGAAGGCTGGCTAAGCATGCTGAGAGCTGTGTCCATAAATCATAACAGCACTATGGAAATTACTGACTGGCTAAGCATGCTGAGAGCTCAGTCTAAATAACATAACACATTAAAGAAATTACTGTTTCTAGTTGCTAGTCCACAGCAGCTAGAAACAGTAATTTCTTTAAAGGGATTCTGTCACCAGGTTTGACCCCTGTCAGCTAAAAATATGCTGATGTTCAGGGCGTCTTCACGATTCCTAATGTGGGCTTATAAATGTCATCTGTGGGCTTATTTAGCTAAAAAACAGCTTTTACTAACCTGTCAGTCAAACAAATAAGGTGCCCAAAGGAATGTTAATGGGTGCAAGATGCCCGCCGCACCCACCGCCGTTCGTGCCCAGCGCCGCCTTTCCGGACTTCTGCACCGCCTCCTAATCCTCTGTGCCGCCTCTCGCTCTCCCTCCCTCCCCCCTCCTTCTGCTGTAAGATCTCGCGCTTGCGCACAGGGCTCTGCCTGATGCGCCCGTGCAGACTTCTCCATTTGGCTTCTTACAGCGAAGTGCGCATGCGCCGGCACTTCGCTCAACCCCTGTATGCGCAAGATCTTACAGCAGGAGGAGGGGGGAGGGAGGGAGAGCGAGAGGCGGCACAGAGGATTAGGAGGCGGCGCAGAAGTCCGGAAAGGCGGCGCTGGGCACGAACGGCGGCGGGTGCGGCCGACACCTTGCATTCATTAACATCCCCTTGGGCACCTTATTTGTTTGACTGACAGGTTAGTAAAAGCTGTTTTTTAGCTAAATAAGCCCACAGATGACATTTATAAGCCCACATTAGGAATCGTGAAGACGCCCTGAACATCAGCATATTTTTAGCTGACAGGGGTGAAACCTGGTGACAGAATCCCTTTAATGTGTTATGTTATTTAGACACAGCTCTCAGCATGCTTAGCCAGCCTTCTATCTGACTGGCTAAGCATGCTGAGTGCTGTGTCCATAAATCATAACACAGCTCTATGAAAATTACTGTTTCTAGCTGCTGTTGTCCACAGTCCACAGCAGCTAGAAAACAGTAATCTTCATAGTCATGTTAAATGATCACTATAGTGTCAGGAAAACAAAGCGGTTTTCCTGACACTATAGTGCCCTGAGGGTGCCCCACCCTCAGGGTCCCCCTCCCGTGGTCCCCCTCCATGTTGCCAAGATAGAAGCCAAATGAAGGGGTAGTTGCAGGAACAAAATACTTTAATGGTATCGATAAAATATATAGGTAATTAAGACACTGAGTGCAGTTCCATAAAAAGGCCCAGCAAAATCCTCAGCACCAGGCCCATGATGCTCTTAATCCGGCCCTGACTGCAGGCACAAGTACATTTAATAATTAACATTTTTATTCAGACTGACCTTAAAGTTAGATACTACGCAAAAGCTTTCCAAATTTGTAGGGATGTCAGGGGGACCCCTATGTGTGAAGGTAAACAGGAACAAAAGGTAATCAGCAAAAAACCATCACCATAAGTTCAACCCAACCCATGCTGAATCCCTTTACCTCCACATCTTGTAGCACACACCACAAAAGTGTATTTACAACTAAGATAAACGATGTTAGAGAAAGAGGGCAACTCTGCTGCATTAATGAAAGGCCAAGGAAAAACTTAATTTAGGCTACTTTCACACTAGCGTTTCTATTTTCCGATATTGAGATCCGTCATAGGGTCTCAATACTGGAAAAAAAAAGCTCTGTTTTGTCCCCATTCATTGTCAATAGGGACAAAACGTAACTGAACAAAATGGAATGCTCCAAAATGCGTTCCGTTCTCATACCGGAGAGCAAACCGTAGCATGCTGCGGTTTGCTTTCCGTCCTGAGGTGCAGAGCAAAATGGATCCGTCATGACCCACAATGCAAGTCAATGGGAAGGGATCGATTTTCTCTGACACAATCTAACACAATAGAAAACTAATCCGTCCCCCATTGACTTTCAATGGAGTTCATGATGGATCCGTATTGGGTATGTTAAAGATAATACAACCGGATCCGTTCATAACGGATGGAGATGCTTGTATTATCAGTAACAGAAGTGTTTTTGCTGAACCCTGCCGGATCCAGCAAAAACGCTAGAGTGAAAGTAGCCTTACACTTTTAGGATTCCTGATGCAGCTTTGGAAGCCAAAATCAGAAGTGATAAAAGGAAAGTATTAAGGATACTACTTTTCCTATATTTTGAATTCCCTCCTGGTTTTGGCTTCCAAAACTGCACCAGGAAATCTGAGCACTTGGAGATACGCTAAGAGTAGCTTTCACGAAGGCCCAATCAACTCTATCAAAAGCCTTCTGAGCATGAATGCCGAGAAGGACTAATGGAGTTTTCATTTTATTGGCCACATATATTGAATGAATGAAGCAGGCGACATTATATTTGCCTTCTCTCCCAGCTACAAAGCCTAATTGTTCTGTCTTCACTAACATGGGAACAAGGAGCTGAAGGCATGAAGCCAAGAGTTTGGCCTAAACCTTTAAATCTAGGTTTAGTAGGGAAATAGCTCTATAATCAGCATGTAATTGGAGGCCTTTACCCTCCTTTGGGATAAGAATGATGTGTGCGTCTTGGGATTGCCCCGGCAGAGGTGTTCCCTTCAAAGGGGCATTACAGGTAAATGCAAGATGAGGTAGGAGAGTTTTCTGAAATTTGTTATAATAAAATAGTGGGAAGCTAAAGACAGTTCTCCTAATTTCCTCCAGGGAGACAGGAGCCATCAGGTTATTCACTAGCTCCCAATCCAACTGTGGGAGATCAAGGGTTGACAGAAATTTCTCCATAGCCTTTCCTCTGTTGAAGGGGGTTAGTGGAAATCCTTACATTGTACAGCTGAGAATAAAAATCATAAAAAGCCTGTGCTATTGCCAATGCGGCGTTTGTTTTTTTATTTAGAAGTATGCATTCAGGTTTTTTGAAGGGGAAACCAGGAATGCATAAAAAAGTGTTATCTGCCCTTAGTGTCTTTTTATGATCCACAAATGATTTTGACTTTTCAAACTGCATCAAAACACCTAACTGTTGGGCTGTACTCCTAGAGAACTTGCTGATGTGCTCCAAAGAAGACCCTAAGCTATGAAAATGCATCTATCTCATCTGTGTGCGACTCCCAAATCAAGGGATAACTCACAGCTCCTTTTTTCTTACTATCAAAGTACATTGAGAGATGTTCTCTAATAGTTACTCAATTTGTTTCTTTGTCTAACAATGTTTCCTTGAGGTGCCACTTCCATTCGTTGGGAGATAGAGACATAAAGATCACAGAAACACTAGAAAGTGCATGATGGGAAACAGCGGTTTCCAATTTTTGTGGATCTTAAGATGAATAGCAAGCCTCGGAAAAGAACTGTGTCAAAAAAAAGGAACAATCTTTAATATTCTGCATACATCTAAAGTCCTGCAATTTGTGATTTAGCTCACTGAGGTCTCTGCGAAACATGCATTTTTATAGAAGAATCAAGTAAAGGTTTTCATGTAACATTGAAATCTCCTCCAAAAATAATTAGCCCCTCAGCAAGAAGTTGCAGATCCTTTAACACTTTCAATAAAAAAGTCAATGTGGTGCAAATTGGGCACATAAATATTTGAAGACGTGACCTTCATTGAAGCCATGTTAAAATGAGCACTCTGCCTACAGAATCTGAGTTCTGTTGAGAGAATTTGATGGGGGGCAGCTTTATGATTAGCATTAGTGACTCTTTTAGATGCTGACATGGGACTACAATTATGAAACCATTGTGTGAAAAGGCGGTTAGAGAGGGAACTTTTGAAATGTGTCTCCTGTAAGAAGACCACTCGGGATTTCATATTGCACAGTGGCAAAAAGTGGTGATGTCTTTTATCAGGGAAATTGAATCCTTACATGTTACATGTGGTAATGTTTACCTCTGCTATTGGTAGACCAGGAAAAAATTAAGTGTGTACCAGAGGAAACAGGTTAAATAAAAAGGGAAAGAGAGGCCTGAAAAAAGGGGGACAGGGATACAGGAAACAAAATGTAGGTACAGGGAGTAGCAACAGAACAAAAGGGAAAAGATTATTACACAAAAACTGACTAGAGAACGTTTGGTTTGCCAAACACACAATCACAGCAAGATAAACTTTAAGGCGCATGTACATGTGCTAACCAAGCAGGCGATTATCGTGAAGAGACCGTTTTCATCAATACTCTAGCTCCCATTGCTCCTTGTATTTTTTTTTTCCATATCTACCTCATTTGCAAATTTCTCCTATCCACCATGCTTGAATCCTGCTTCCTGGTATGTCAGGTGTCTGCCGTCCCATCATGCCTTAGGACAGTAAGATGTGTCCTGACATCAGCAGATCATGTACGTTAAAGGGGTTTTCCAGGCTTTTAATATTGCTGACCTATCCTCAGGATAGGTCAGCAATATCAGATCGGCGGGGGTCCGACACAAGGCACCCCCGCCGATCAGCTGTATGAAGAGAAGGCACACGCCATACACACATGCTGTCTCCTGTCTATAGCAAGCAGGAAGAGAGACATCTGATCTGATATTGATGACCTATCCTGAGGATAGATCATCAGTAATAAAAGCCCATAAAAACCCCATTAAACATACCCCTTGTTCTTACCAATAACTTGTCCAACATTACTAGGCTGCAATGCAGGATGTAATCTACAGTAACTGAATATCTAAACAGATTTGTCACAGGGTGCAATGGTGGGCTAATGACTTTAAAATAAGGCAATTTTGGGGAAAGTGATATAACAGCAATATCTGTTGGGCGGGATACATTTATATTAGTGGTTCAACCCCTTTAAGTTTAAGCATGTGGTCTCAAGGCCATCCAACCTAGGGCTTATTTTTTCTGCCAATTCTGTCTGATAGTTCCAATATGACAAGGCTTAAGGACCTATTTAAAAGTTTTTACAAAAGCTGTTGGAAGTCAGAATCTTCCACAGTCTCTGATGTGTTGGCTGCCTTGGTGTACTGGTGGGCTACAGCACAGTCTTCTTCTTAAGATATTTATGCATGCCACTATTTTTCTTAGGCTGATGGGTGCCCTGTTGTTCTCTGCCATTCCTGTCTTTTATCACGCTGTGCAGGAAAGACAGCTTTTAGGCCGGGCCCTGCTAAAAAGTAGTTACTTCAGCCTGACTCTGATCTCCCTGCATGAAGTATTCTAATCAATATGCTGTGCTGTGCTAAACTATAGAAGATCTATCAAAACTGTCTAAAAGAAAATAGTTTGCCCATAGCAATCAATCACTGCACAGCTTTCATTTCACCAGAGCTGAGAAATCAAAGCTGAGCATTGGTTGCTATGGGAAACAAAGTATTTGTTTGTTTTTAGACAGGAGTCCACTACTCTATACTCCTCTTCCCCCTCTACTCCTCCACTACAGAACTAGGTGTATTGAGTAGTGGACTTTGCCAGTCTGGGTGAAGAGCCGGTTACCTTTCACCTTCTTCTTTAAGAAGTGATTCATTTAGGAGTAATGGAGTCTATCACTATTTGGAGGTAAGTGTTTGGATACAGTCAGCATAATAGTGGGAGCAAAAAATATAAAAACATGAAAACTATGACGCAACACATGAACACATTTTAGTTTTTATTACAAAATGCTCCAGTTTTGAAGTGGTCACACATGCTCAGTTTCATCCTTTCACTGCCACCAGCCATATCAACTGTTAGAAGCTGTGATCGATTGGAGCTCTGTGGGAATGAAAGGAGGACACACAGGGAAGGACAAAGCAAAGGCTCAAGTGGACACTAGGGAAAGCTCCCTAGTCCCCACTTTAGCAGAGCAGAGTCTGAAAGAATAAAACTTAATATTCACACAACTCCTGATGCCATAAAAGCTATGTTTTTACTGTTTTCCCCAGCCCCTACCTAGTGCAGTCAGTTTAGCAGGTTTTCATTTTTATCCTTATTTCTAAAACCAGGAAACCCCTTTAAATAACAACTTTTTTTTTCTAAAACTTAGCTGATGTCCTCTTTAGTGTCAGCTGCACTGTAAGTTCCAGTTCTGCAGGATTCTTAACACAGGATATATGTAAAAAACAATACATGGCATTCAATTATACGCAGTAACCATGAATCATCCTTTATCACTCATTTCTGCTATCCAGCTATAAATCTCGAGAGCAGTTGCTAGGCTATCATTTCCCCAACACTACCCTGACATCAACATTTTCTGAAATCTTTTAACACCCCAAACGTTAATAGCTACATTTTATGACTCTCTTTTGGAAAGACCTAAAGCTTGAAATCAGTGAATTGATCTTGCCAGTTTCATACTTTTTCCAAAAGTAGGTTAAAAACCTGTTTAGTACCAAATGATCTGTGAAATTCTAATCTTAAGATCAGGATGTAATAAAATTTCCATCCCTTAATCTTTTAGTGGAGCAGAAACAGTATCAGATAATTAAGATAATAGGCTTTTAAAAAGTCTCCTACTTGATGCTATGTCATATATCTTTGAGTTTCTCCTCATAAACCTAAGAGCATTTAATTAGGAACTAAAGTCTGTCATGGCTTAAAGGGAACCTGTCACCTGGATTTTGGGTATAGAGCTGAGGACATGGGTTGCTAGATGGTCACTAGCACATCCACAATACCCAGTCCCCATAACTCTGTGTGCTTTTATTGTGTATAAAAAAAACAGATTTGATACATATGCAAATTAACCTGAGATGAGTCCTGTACGTGACTCATCTCAGGTTAATTTGCATATGTATCTAGAGGCATTCCGTTATTCACTCCGTCATAATAGAAGTCTTTGGCCTGCATAACGGATCCGTCCCGTTTCCGTTATGCAGGAGAGGGCTCAAAGCGCATTTCTTTGTACATAGCAGGTGCAATGACAGGCTGCCCCTGTCATTAAATTGTACTTGCCTCATCCATTTGATCGCCAAGAGGCCGCCGTGGCCATCTTGCATGGAGATCCGATGCGAAATCTTGCTCAGCGCGTGATGACGTCTTCACGTTGGCTGGCGTGGTGACGTCATACGTCACCGTGCACGAGATTTCACACGGGATCTTTAAGCAAATGGATGAGGTGATTATGTTTTTTTTTTTTTTTTTACCACCAATTAAGGGGAAAATTGATTCGTTACCACAAAGCACGAGGAAATTCAGCTTTGCGGTGAATCAAATTTTTCCTGAAATTCGTATCGAAGTCCACTTCATAAACTTCGATTCTCTCAACACTAGTGGTCAGGCACATGGAGATGCAAGTATTGCCATTCTATCAAACTTCTAGCTGTTTTCCACTGTGTGGACTCTCCCCAATCTGTTTAGTAAGAGGTCTGTTCTATTATTCTTTTATTGTATCCACTTTTTATTTTAATAATTGTTTTGCCTATATAGGTATATCATTCTATCACTTGTTGTAACTTCTTTAAGGACTGTACTAATGTGCTAAATCTTCTATTTAATAGGTTGTCTTGCTCTATCTCCTCACAACTTCATAGAGTAATAGTATGGCTTAGCCATGTTAACATTTTGAATGTCATTGGGCTACAAATTAACCTGTCTGATGCTAGAGAGCCCAGGGCGTACCAGTGTGTACTTGTGCGTTTAAGTGGTGGCAACTTGTTGGCTGTAACGAGTGGTGTCATGCAAGGACTGGTTTTGTTGACCACTTAAAGGGAGTCTGTCACCTCCATATGGCCATATACAGTGCTTACATTGCCCTATAGCACACCTATACATGAATGTTATGGTACCTTTGTCTTTGTCTTTACACTTGCAGAAGCTGGAAAAACTAACTTTAATTGATATGCAAATGAGCACTCTCAAGTGCCCAGGGGCGGCGTTCACTGTGTTGGTGCCCAGGCTGCCCAGCCTTTTTTCATTTGTCCCCCGCCCCAGCCTCTGACTATGCCCGCCCTTGCCGGGCTGGAGCATGCGCACTGCGATGCCCATTGTTGGGACGGCATCGCTTTAACTACTGCGCATGCGCCGGCAAACGCCACATTGCCGCTGGCTTTGCGCCATTCGCTGGAGCATGCGCAGTAGTTAAAGCGATGCCGTGCCAACAATGGGCATCACAGTGCGCATGCTCCGGCCCGGCGAGGCAGTGCACAGTCGCGGGATCTCGGCCGGACCTTAGGATGACGCAAGGGAATAGGAGGGCGGGCATAGGCAGAGGCTGGGGCGGGGGAACAATGAAAAAAGGCAGGGCAGCCTGGGCACCAACACAGTGAACGCCGCCCCTGGGAACTTGCGAGTGCTCATTTGCATATCAATCAAAGTTCGTTTTTCCAGCTTCTGCAAGTGTAAAGACAAAGACAAAAGTACAATAACATTCATGTATAGGTGTGCTATAGGGCAATGTAAGCACTGTATATGGCCATATGGAGGTGACAGACTCCCTTTAACTCACTCGTTGCACGAAAGGTTTGTAAAAGAATAAGTGTGAAAAGCTTAGAAGCCCATTATATTTACATCCTAGTCACAAGTGTAGTGAGGGGTCTTGGTGACACTCATCCACTTTGCTGGTCCATTAAAACGCTGCGGATTTGCCACAGGCAAATCCATGATGGCAAATTCATTGCATATCCATCTCATGTGGTCATGCCTTAAGGGTCTTTCCATATGTAGTGCTTTTCCTGGCGTTTTTCCCTGCATTTTTATTTTTACCAAAAATATTGATGCCAGATGTTTGCTGAATGTCTATAATGAAATATTTAAAATGCCATTAAAACGCTTGAAACACTTGTTATTTTTTTTACAAGCCTCTAAAAATCCACTCTCTATCAAAGAATGGATAACCAGGCCCAGTATAAGTCCTCCTGCACATAACTATATTATAAATTTGTGTAGGGATCCATAATATGGGGCCATGTCATATAAAGAAGATATTCTTGATGTGGCGATAGACAAGGCTGTATATCTGTCTGCACAGAGATAAAATATGGCCAATATAAATGGCTACCACTTTTCTCAACACAATACTGTATATGTGTAGGTAATGAGGGACATGGTCTTCTTTTCATAGTAACATAGGTTGTAAGGCTGAAACAAGATTTATCCAGTTCAGCAAACTATCCTGCAAAGTTGATCCAGAGGAAGATCCATGCGGTAGAAGCCAGTTTTCCTTATTTTCGGGAAAAATTCTGGCAATCAGAATAACTCCCTGATCAACGACCCTTCTCCAGAATTCTAGTAACTATTCTAGTAACTATAACCTTTTCACAATATCCTTATACTGAAGAAAGTCTAAACAATGTCAGACACGCCTCATATTAGACAAGTGTAGGTAAACTACACGAGGTCATTTTTAGAGTTGTTTAGTAGTGTTGGCCAAGGTTGGCCAAAAGAATTCTGATAATATTGAGATATCACAATAATTTTATACATTCCATGCTAAAATGCATGCAAGGATTTGGGGGTACTATCTGTCCTTGGGGAGAGAACACCTTAATCAGTGTGAGGAGGCTTATAGGCCATCCATGCTCCTCTGGAATTCTGGGAAGAAGGTATGTAATTGAGCTCTTAACAAGCTCTGCCTCTAATGCCACCAGATGTAAGGCAGCTATCCTATAAGTCAATGCTCGACCCTTTAAATAAGCCTTGAGACATGATTCGGATATTAAATAAGCCAGCACCTCATCTGCAGACAGCTGTTTCGGGGTGATTGCCCCTCATCAGTGCTGGGTGGGAGGCCTAAGTCAGGATTTTGGGGGTCTGCAGATGAAGTGCTGGCATTTGCATCCATTTCTTCCCAAAATGCATGCAACACATACAAACACATCACACAGACATGCACATACACACAGAGGTGTAACGATCGCGCAGGGGGTGAAACCAGGTCCAGAGAGGAAAGGGGGCCCAACACATGGACATTCAGTGTCCAGAAGCAGCAGTCTCCCTCTTGTTCCTCACTATTGTAGCTACAGTTCACTTCCCTTGCATGGGCAAGCACAGGGCTGGAGTCCAGCACAGCACAGTGCACGCAGGTGTTAAAGCTAAAGACACTCGGCTGCCCCATATCAGAGCCAGTGTACGATAAGAAAGGAATGCTAAATGCAGTGATTTATTGTGCAATGTCTTGAGAAGGTTCTTTAAGTTGCCCTCCTGCACAGTCCTTCACTATATATATTCTCAACCAATACAGGGTAATGGTGAAGGTTCTAAAGAAACTTTGAAATATTTTCAAGGAAATGGTCAATTGGCCAGAGTTCAGTACAATACATGACAACTAGGACACAGAAAATGTTGTTAGACTGTATACTATCAACACCAGATTTAATATTGTAAAAGATATGTGTCTGATTGTGAATGATATGATGTACATTGGGGGTAATATACATTTATTATTATTTATTATAAAAGTGCCATTCATTCCATAGCGCTGTACTTATGAAAATGGGTATACATGCATAATACAGACAATTGCACTAAGCATGAACAAGACGAGAGAGGTCCCTGCCCGTGAGGGCTTACAATCTACATGGTATGGGAGAAGGAAATAGTAGGAGAGGGTAAAGTTGGTCATGGCGGTATAGAGGCAGCAGGGTCACTGGTTGTAGGCTTGTCTGAAGAGGTAGGTTTTTAGGTTTCTTTTGAAGGATTCCACTGTAGGTGAGAGTCTGATATGTTGGGGTAGTGAATTCCAGAGTGTGGGGGATGCACAGGAGAAATCTTAGAGGCAATTGTGGAAAAAGGTGATAAGAGGAGAGGAGAGAAGGAGGTCTTGTGAGGATCGGAGATTGCGTGTGGGGATGTATGGGGAAAGTAGCTCAGAGATGTAGGGAGGGGACAGGTTGTGGATAGCCTTGTATGTATTTGTTAGTATTTTGAACTGAATTCGCTGGGCAATGGGGAGTCAGTGAAGGGATTGGCAGAGGGGAGAGGCAGAGGAGTAACAGGGTGAGAGGAGGATTAGTCGGGCAGCAGAGTTGAGGATAGAGTGTCACGCTGGACAGGATACAAGATACCACAGAAAACCACAAACAAGTGTCTAAGCCAGAAGCTGGGGATAAAAGGTCACCTCCTAACAAATCCCTACCAGCTCTCCCTAGACTACTGTGCCCACGTTCAGACTCTGAAGGTGGGAATAAACGTGCCCCTGTGCCTAAGGCTGAAGATACCCTAAGATGGTGACAGGGGAAAAGAGACAGCCTGCTTCCTCAGGACCTGGAGGAGGCAGGTGTATCCCTAATAGCCTAGACAGAACTCCCCAAAAAAAATTAAAAATCAACTTATCTTGTCACAGAGCAGAAATGGCAAATCCTTCCTTCCACAGAGCAAGACTGAAGCTATAACCCGCACGGAACACTGGGAAGAGGCGTGATTTAAACTCCTACAAACGACCCCACCCAGAGCACCTGGAGGGAGGCGGATACAGCTCAACTCCAAAACAAAAACAAAAAACTACACACATGCTGCTAACCTGGCAGACCTCCGCACATAATCTGAGCAGGGCATGACATAGAGTGGAGAGGTGCAAGAGTGCTAGATGGAAGGCCACAGAGGAGGATGTTGCAGTAGTCTAGGCGGGAGATGATGAGGGCATGTACAAGCATTTTCGCAGACTCAAAGTTGAGGAAAGCGCGGATGCGAGAGATGTTTTTGAGTTGGAGGCGGCAGGTGGTGGAAAGGATTTGGATGTGTGGCAGGAAGGAGAGGGCAGAATTCAAGGTCACTCCAAGGCAGCGGACTTGGTTGACCAGGGAAAGTGTGCAGCCATTGATCGTGAAAGATAGGTCTGTTGGGTGAGTTGAGCAAGATGGGGGAAAGATGATGAATTCTGTTTAATCCATGTTAAGTTTTAGAAAGCAAGAGGAGAAGGAGGATATGGAAGATAGGTATTGTGGTATTCTGGATAGTAAGGTGGTGATGTCTGGATCAGAGAGGTAGATTTGTGTGTCATCAGCATAAAAGTGATACTGAAAGCCATGGGACTCTATGAACTGTCCCAGGCCGAAAGTTTAGATAGAGAAGAGCAGGGGGCCTAGGGCATAGCTTTGCGGGACACCAACAGAGAGGGAATTCGACGAGGAGGTGGTGTTAAAGTGGGAGACGCTAAATGTCTGCTCTGTGAGGTATGATGTGATCCAGGAGAGGGACAGGTCAGTGATGCCAAGAGATGAGAGAGTTTGTAACAGAAGGGAGTGGTCGACATTGTCAAAGGCAGAGGACAGGTCAAGGAGAAGGAAGTCAGAGTAATGTTTTTTTGGTTTTGGCTGTTAGTAGGTCATTGGTGACTTTGGTAAAGGCAGTCTTAGTTGAGTGGTGGGGTCGGAAGCCAGATTGTAGCCGGTCAAAAAGGGAGCAGGAGGAGAGGTGAGAGGACAGTTCAGAATGGACATGTTGCTCAAGTAGCTTTGAGGCATATGGAAGAAGTGATATGGGGCGATAACTGGACAAACAAGATGGGTCAAGTGAAGGCTTTTTGAAGATGGGTGTAATGGTAGCATGTTTAAAACCAGAGGGGAAGACACCAGAGGTTAGTGATAGGTTGAAGAGATGAGTTAGGGCTAGGACAAACCCTGTGGTGAGGTTAGGGATGAGGTGGGATGGGATTGGGTCAAATGCACAGGTGGTGAGATGTGATCTGGAGAGTAGAGTGGAGAGTTTTTCTTCTGTAATGGTGGAGAAGCGGGTTTTGGGAGAAGAGGACTGAGCAGTTGTGTGGAGGGTCTGTGGGGACTGTGCACTAAAGCTTTCTCTGATGTTGTCTACCTTTTGTTTGAAGTATGTGGCAAAGTCCTCAGCTGAGATAAGAGGAGAGGGTGGGGCGCTGGGGGACGGAGAAGGGAGTTAAAAGTGTTAAAAAGTTGTTTAGGGCTATGGGACAGGGAAGATATGAGAGATGAGAAGTAGGCCTGTTTTGCATCAGCGAGTGAGGATTTGAAAATGAGGAGGAATTGCTTGTATGTGGTGAAGTGTTCCTCAGAATGGGATTTCTTCCCTCGCTGCTCAGCCGAACTGGAAGCATGTCTGAGTTTTTTGGTCAGGTTGGTGTGCCAGGGTTGTCTATTGATTTTTAGGGTTTTGTTGTGTGTGAGGGGGGCAACAATGTCCAGATCTGTACTTATTGTGGTGCTATTAAGGGTGGTGGCAGTATCTGGGTCTTGGATGGAACAAATGGTAGAGAGTGGCAGAAGAGAGTCAGAAAGCAAGCGAAAATCGAGATGTTTAAGGTTCCTGGGGGGTATGTTAGTGAGTGGACTGGGGGAGCAGCAGAAGAGACGAGTGAAGAGAAGGTGATAAGGTTGTTGCCGGATAGGGGGAGAGGCAAATTAGAAAGGTTAGATAGGGAGCAGAGGCGGGTAAAGCTAAGATTCAGAGTGTGACCATCTCTGTAGGTGGGAGCGGAAGACCACTGTGAGAGGCCGAAGGAGGAAGAGAGTAATAGGAGTTTAGAGACGGCTGAGTGGCAAGTGTCAATAGGGATGTTTAAGTCACCCACGATGATAGTGGGGATGTCAGCAGAAAGAAAGTGTAGGAGCCAGGTGTTAAAGCGGTCAAGATTAATTTTTTTAGAGATATAGCTTTAAATCCTGCTGCAGCACTCACTGACAATGGCTGGGAACATGACTGAGGTACACAGTGACACACTACATTGCCTCCCGTCCTGTCACTAGCTAAATCTCTTTAACTAGCTATTGTCTCAGCAAACTCTCCCTGACACTAAACTAGCTGTATTCATTGTTTATAGAGAAGATTTATTTTCTCTTTCTCTCAGCCAGAAGTCCTATCACAGCATTCAATGTATAACCTCCAGAAAAACCATGCATTTCCTGGTTGACATGTTTTATAATGTAGTCCCTCCTGATTGGCTGAGGCTGACTGCAAGGTATTATGGACAAGCCTGCTCATGTGATCCTCCTTCTTCATCTTTCTGATCTGTAATTGTCATTTTTTTGCAATTAGATCCAGAAAAATGACAAAAGTTTTGAATTTGCTAGAATTTTTTTTACAAATTAGATTTAGAATCGACTCGCTTATCTTTGTATACTTCACTTAGGCCCGTTTCACACTTGTGTTGTTTTCCGGTATTGAGATCCATTCAGGATGCATCAGGATGTCTTGCGTTCCTGCAGCATTACGTTTTGTGACTGGAAACAAAGCCGCTGCAAGCTGTGGTTTTGTGTCCAGTCATAAAAACAGAAAAAAACTGATCCGCCACTAAAAACAATGTAAATCAATGGTGACTGATGTGCAAAATCAAAAAGGATCTGTTTAATTCCAGTATTGAGATTAGTGTTGGGCGCGAATATTCGAATTTTGATCGCGAATATAACCACTTCGAGAAGTGCAAAGATGTAGAATATAGTGCTATATATTCGTAATCGTGAATATTGTAGATTTTTTTTTCATCAGTAATCTCCCTTCTTGCTTGTGGGCGAATGAGAAGGCTGCAATGTATTTGTCTGAGCTTAGCAACATCCCTAGCAACCAATAGGAAAGCTGCCTACCCCTTTCTATATAAGAACCTCCCCAGCAGCTATTTTCTGTAGTTTTATGGAGTTCTGAGAAAGACAGCAGTGTCATTGCTGTGCTCTGTGCTTTACTGTTTAATTACATTAGACAGTTAGTTAGTTAGCTTATATATACACTGCTCAAAAGAACAAAGGGAACACTTAAACAACACAATGTAACTCCAAGTCAATCACACTTCTGTGAAATCAAACTGTCCACTTGGGAAGCAACACTGAGTGACAATCAATTTCACATGCTGTTGTGCAAATGGGATAGACAACAGGTGGAAATTATAGGCAATTAGCAAGAGACCCCCAATAAAGCAGTGGTTCTGCAGGTGGTGACCACAGACCACTTCTCAGTTCCTATGCTTCCTGGCTGATGTTTTGGTCACTTTTGAATGCTGGCGGTGCTTTCACTCTAGTGGTAGCATTAGACAGAGTCTACAACCCACACAAGTGGCTCAGGTAGTGCAGCTTATCCAGGATAGCACATCAATGCGAGCTGTGGCAAGAAGGTTTGCTGTGTCTGTCAGCGTAGTGTCCAGAGCATGGAGGCGCTACCAGGAGACAGGCCAGTACATCAGGAGACGTGGAGGAGGCCGTAGGAGGGCAACAACCCAGCAGCAGGACCGCTACCTCCGCCTTTGTGCAAGGAGGAACAGGAGGAGCACTGCCAGAGCCCTGCAAAATGACCTCCAGCAGGCCACAAATGTGCATGTGTCTGCTCAAACGGTCAGAAACAGACTCCATGAGGGCCCGACGTCCACAGGTGGGGGTTGTGCTTACAGCCCAACACCGTGCAGGACTTTGGCATTTGCCAGAGAACACCAAGATTGACAAATTCGCCACTGGCGCCCTGTGCTCTTCACAGATGAAAGAAGGTTCACACTGAGCACATGTGACAGACGTGACAGAGTCTGGAGACGCCGTGGAGAACGTTCTGCTGCCTGCATCATCCTCTAGCATGACCGGTTTGGCATTGGGTCAGTAATGGTGTGGGGTTGCATTTCTTTGGAGGGCCGCACAGCCCTCCATGTGCTCGCCAGAGGTAGCCTGACTGCCATTAGGTACCGAGATGAGATCCTCAGACGCCTTGTGAGACCATATGCTGGTGTGGTTGGCCCTGGGTTCCTCCTAATGCAAGACAATGCTAGACCTCATGTGGCTGGAGTGTGTCAGCAGTTCCTGCAAGACGAAGGCATTGATGCTATGGACTGGCCCACCCGTTCCCCAGACCTGAATCCAATTGAGCACATCTGGGACATCATGTCTCGCTCTATCCACCAACGTCACGTTGCACCACAGACTGTCGGGGAGTTGGCAGATGCTTTAGTCCAGGTCTGGGAGGAGATCCCTCAGGAGACCGTCCGCCTCCTCATCAGGAGCATGCACAGACATTGTAGGGAGGTCATACAGGCACGTGGAGGCCACACACACTACTGAGCCTCATTTTGACTTGTTTTAAGGACATTACATCAAAGTTGGATCAGCCTGTAGTGTGTTTTTCCACTTAAATTTTGAGTGTGACTCCAAATCTAGACCTCCATGGGTTGAAAAATTTGATTTCCATTTTTTTATTTTTGTGTGATTTTGTTGTCAGCACATTCAACTATGTAAAGAACAAAGTATTTCAGAAGAATATTTAATAATTCAGATCTAGGATGTGTTATTTTTGTGTTCCCTTTATTTTTTTGAGCAGTATATAATACAGATAGTTAGTGGGAGATAGTCAGTGTAGGTTAGATAGTGATATAGTGTAGCTGGTTCTGCTGTCCATACATATATGCTACAGACAGAGTGCTGTGATGTCACAACAATACATAGTGCACCAATCAGTAATATGTAGTCAGACCTGCTAAAATGTGAAGTTGCACGTATTGCGCCAAAATATACGCATCATTAATTGCCGATTAGCGCAATCGCGAATATATTGGAGCACTCTATCTGCATATAAAGCTATTGTAATGTTCTGCCGTGCCAACCATTTTCTAGCAGCTTGAAAAATGTTGCAAAAGTGACCCACGCCTGTATTGCGCGTGCCATATTTGCATATTGCATTGCCAATTTTTCGCAATCAAGAAAATAATGGTGAATTCTCGACGAATATTCGCCAAAATATTCGCAAATTCCAATATTGTTCCTGCCGCTCATCACTAATTGAGATCCTCTGCCAGATCCCAATACCGGAATTAACAACGTAAGTGTGAAACAGGCCTTAGACACACATACAAATTATGGCCAGGTGGTGGCAGTAACTATTATTATTATTTTTTTTAAAATGTACTCATTATAGTGCTGCCTCCTAAATTCTGCTACTCTTGGTACCAGTCCTCGGGTGCTTAGTGGCAAATAAAACTATGGCTGTAAATTGGTACACAAGTGCCTATAGCTATGTACACATGAGGCTATAGTTTGAATGATTTGCGGTGGTGCATTAGATCTAACATATGTGTTTATAATAGTGATAAAGCCTGTAAAAAGTTTGTATTAATCACAAATATTAGGTTATACCCCTATTGTCTTAAAAACTGATCCTGTTTAATGTACCTTGCCTTGAAAATAAATCATCTAGCGCATACTGCAAAGTCAGCACGCTAAAGGCTTTATATGTATATGCGTAACATCTGTGTGCACATCCCATAACTGAAGTCACCTGAGTTGATTTGGAATTGGCTAACGTTCCCCAGTATCCTTTATCAAATGTTTGAGGAATGTTAATAAAACATATCCCGTTGTACTTGACTGTCATCTATCAGCATGAACCTCTCAGGCCCTGCTCAGAAGGCTGGAAACCCAATCCTATTGTTTATAGCCTCACATACATTATTCTTTATTTTGTACATGTGGTATTACTAGCGATCCCATAGGAAATCCTGAATGTGCAGTGTGCCAAAGCTAATATGGTCCTACGTTACTTTACACATTTGCACATTTTCCTACTCAAATCAACAGAATTATATAAGAGAATAAAGGCATCTTCCTTTCCTTTATAGCCCAATGATTGGAGCTAATTCATTTCTGACATGGTATGCAGAACCTCAGTATTAATGCCGAATCGAGAAAAAAAAATCCTTCTGAATTAATATTTTCCTAAATGGTTTCCAAGGAGAATCACATTACAAACATACAGAGACATATGCTACATATTTATAGAAAATGAGATAAATAGGAGCCAACACAAATGTTTTAGTTTATTGATAAGTGTTATCTTATGCCGGCCTAGTGTTTTTAATATGATAGCAATAAAGACGTCAGTTATGGCAAAATTAACCATCTCACAGATGGAAATAATAGAAAAGCACCATTCATGGATGGCTACCATGTGGTGAAGTTATGGGGATAAGTATTTGAGGTTGATAGGAAACTATTTTTTTAAGCCATGAAATGTCCAACATTTATTGCCTTGTTTGATATGTTGGCTTCAGATAGGTCCTGCCACATTTCATCATTCAGAGCCAAACCGCTAGTGGCCGCTTTTTATTACCCAGAGAAGAATCACTAATGGGTCTCTGGATCACACGTTCAAAGGTCTGGCTTCATTCCTGTGCAGAAAATGATGACAATCACACCTACTCACGCTTCTGCCATGAAAGGCAATGGCCCTACAATCTGTCAGCTGCTTCGTCCTTTATTACAAACTAGCTGAAGGACCCGGCTTCGCTCGGGGATATTTAATCTATTTCATTTAATGTTTGTGTGTGTCGATAAAAGATATAAACTCTATCCACTATATACAGCACCCGGCCCCCTTAACAGTGACATCCACAGCCCCCCACCCCTTAACACTGACCCCCCCACAGTGCCCCATCACTTAAAATTTAACCTCCACAGCAGCCCGCTCCCTTAACTTTGACCTTTACAGCAGCCTTCCCCTTTAACAGTGACTTTCACAGCATAGCACCCCCTTGACAGTGACCTCCACAGGGGCCCACCCCCTTAACAGTGGCCTTTACTGGATTAGGGGCGTGTCCTTTTGAACAGCTCACTCTAAGATAGCAGCACTGTGCTGTCTGAGTGTAAGCTGCAGGGAGAAAGTCACCCACCCTCCCTTTCACCCCTGCAGCTGACAGAAGTTTATTTTCACCTTCATTTTTTCAATCCCTGTCAGCTGAGTGGAGGGGGCATGGCCTAACCAGATTGGGGCATGGCTTAGCGGGACCAGAAGTTGATTTTTAACAAAATGTTTTTATTCTGTAGGCTGAGGAGTGGGAGGGGCTGTGGCCTAACCAGATCAGGGGGCGTGTCATTTTGAACAGCTCACTGTAATACAGCGGCAATGTTCTGTCTGAGTGTAAGCTGCAGGGAGAAAGTCACCCTCCCTCCCACCCCTGCAGCTGACAGAAGTTGATTTTTACCTTCATTTTTTTAATCCCCGTTGGCTCAGGAGTGGGAGGGGCGTGGCCTTACCAGATCTGGGCATGGCTTAGTGGGACCTGGGGGCGGAGTTTTAAGTCTTTTGAGGGTGGACACATTGTGGCAGGAGGCGTGTCTGGGCTCCTTCCTGCAAGAGTGACGCCCCTCTGAGCACCTTAATGGCTCATTTGCATACCAAATAAACTGGATTTTTAGAGGATAAAAACATCTATTGCTGGAACAAAGGCACATCTTGAAATAAGGTACTAAGTGCTATTAGGCCATGGCTTTACTTCAATAGCAATTATCCTGGTGACAGATTTCCTTTAAAGCTCTCCTACAGCAGTGAAGATGGCTTGGTTGTTATGGAAACCTGGAGTAAAACGGTGTATGTGGAGGCTGGAGGACCTGCGAGCTTCTATTGGCTCATAAGGGTCATGTGACCAAGCTTCTATTGGCTAATGCATTTTTTGGGAATATTATTTTGGGAACGGTACGACCTAGAGAGCTGGGACCTGGTCTAAAACCTTCCCGGACACCTGATGTACCTGTGTGCCAAATTTCGCGATTGTAAATGCGACGGTGCGGATTCCTTTAGCGGACGTACACACACTCAGCTTTATATATTAGAAAGATGGACAAGTTTACATTGATTATACTGTATCAATACTTAGAACATAGTTCATAGATGAGGAGAAGGAATGAAACGATAGTGCCACATTTTCTTTTAATAAATAGTTAGCATGGACAAGTTTTTTATTCTCCCCTTTCTGGTGATATCTGCTGTTAAATAGTCACAAAATAAAAATAGTATAAGTGAATATAAAAAACACTATATCTAAGGGTCTATTCACACGTCCGCAATTCTGTTCCGCATTTTGCGGAACGGAATTGCGGATCTATGGGGCCACATGATGTACTGCCCGGATCGCATTGCCGTTCCCGAAAAAATAGAACATGTCCTATTCTTGTCCGCAATTGGGGACAAGATTAGGCATATTCTATTATAGTGCCGGAGATGTGCGGTCCGCAAAATGCGGAAAGCACATTGCCGGTGTCCGTGTTTTGCAGATCCATGGATCCACAAAACACATACAGATGTGTGAATGGACCTTTATAATAGAAAAATGCTTCTATCTCCATTTACAAGGTGCTTCTTTTTCTCCTGAAGTGATCATTCATCCTCATTTCACAACTAACATCTGTCTTGAGAGACAAGGCAAAGCATCAGCTCACTGAGGGACAGATTCTAAAGAAATCTATGGAAAGGGGAGGGGGGCAGAGAGGTGCTGCAGCTCTCTCTACCCGATTCCAGTGATGGGCTCACAGCTACACTATTTAATACTGCTGCATAACGTCTTGCAAACCGCTGCTTCTACTACAGAGAGGTGGGTGCAGATCTCTTCTCTATGTGCTGTGCATGGGAGACATCAGAGCAGCTATTGTCCACCTACAGAGCAGGGAAAACTGACAAAGATGGAATCTGAAAAGGGTAAACTGTCATATATTTTTATCACCATGTACACACACAACACCTAAGACTCCATTCACACAACCGTGTTTTCACCGAGGCACAGACCTGGGAGCACACGGAAGCCCTTTTGCGTGCTTCCGGGTTTGTGACAAAAAAGATAGAACATGTCCTTTTGCCACATGTTGTGGATCCATTGAAGTCAATGGCTCTGCACTGTGATGCAGAGTGGACACGGCTGGTGCCCTGCTTTGTAGTCCTGCAGTTTGCGAGTATGGAAACCCCACGGTGGTGTGAATGGGGCCTTATTCTGAAAGGTCACCTGAAAGGACAGGTACACTTTAAAATGCAATATATAGTAATGAATACAGTTTTGAAGATGCCATTGTTAGGAAATGGAAACATTTCCAGCCAAAATCTGAATGCTCATTTCCACCTGAGGAGCGTGGCCTGTAATGGCATATTCACCCAGAGCGGATGAGGTGTGGCTGAAAGCCTTTACACATGCATTTTTTGTCATGATACTGTGATGCATTGAAAGAGCACGATGTTCACATGTGACGTGTAAAATAAATATGTTTCACCTCTAAAACCCGACCTTTTCAGATGTGGTTTTGAATTTAATTATTGCAGGGTTGTTAATTGTTCTAAAACATCTTGCAATTTACATGTCAAACTGCAATGAAAGTAAAGTTCCCTAAAATACCATATACTGTTTTATTGTAGACCCCCCCCCTTTTGCCTATGGAAGGGCTATGGAAACATTGGATACCAACGGTTTCCATGGTCGTAGGATGTAGGAAGGCAGGGAGGGATCACATGACCACCTACTTTGCTGCATCCACTTCTGCACAGACGCCAAATTGTAGCTGACCGTGCATGTGCTGTGCTCTCCTGGGAGAATGGAGCTAAACTAAAATGAGATGTATGTAATTAATTGCTGTTGCCCATTTTCTCTATATATAAAAAAAATTAAAAATTCCTGTAGGTGACTTTGGGAAACTTTTTTTTTTTACAGACTCTGCAATGACGTTTGTAGTACTTCCCATTTAAGACAATGTTTAAGATGTTATTGTGTGCGTGTAATATACCTTATTTGTCTTGGGTGTTCTATTTTTAAGCACCTATAAGGGCTCTTTCATTAAAGTGAGAAAAATGGACCGCACACAGAAAACAAGACTTTTTTTTTTCATGGAGCAGACACGGATATAGTGTCTGTCCGTTTTATCTCCTTTATATTAGTTGTGCAGGAAAAATTTGAGCTGGACAGGATACGCTGCAAGATTTTTGCACAGACCATTGGTCTAAAAATCGCTCATTTCAATTGTTCAATTGAATTTAATGGATTAGTGCTCAGTCCAGTGCCGACAGGAAAATCATTCGTCTGAATGAGCACTTACAATGGCAGATAAACTGCCAGAATATTCTGTAACTGACTTTATAGCACATCAACTGGCACTTGTTCAAGGGTTCTTTAGGCTGCCTGTACTTGTCATTTGAAACAATTAGAGTAACTGCACACAATGTGGATTACGTGCGTTTTTTCCACGTGGATATTCGTGCGGGAAAAACCCCAGCATAATACAGTACAAGTAAAATAAATTAGATTTGCCAGCTCTCATGTACACATTGTATTTTGTACGCGCAGAAACTGACCTGATGTGTGGATTGCATGCCAGTATTTTTGTGGAATTCTGCACCATATATAATAGTTTTCCCCATAGACTTCAAAGAGGTGAGCGGTTTTTCTATGGCTTTTATTATTTTTTTTAAGGGAAAATTAAAAGCTAGTGCAAATTAATTTGTCAGACCAGGGAAAAGTGATAGGTAGTGACTGTATTAGAGCACCACACAATTCCTATGCTATCCCAGTAGTGTGAACAGTCAGGGCTTCTCAAACTATACTAATCTATGCACTGTTTGCATGTTTATCTAGTCCTATTAAGAATACAACAGAGACCGCATTGTGTCAGTCATCCGAGTCCTCCACCAACAATTCTAATAAGGATGACCTTGCAGATAAACCTTTCCATGTGCAGAGATGTAAATTGAAATTACTTTGCTCTCATTTAGAAGTTATCTTTCTGTGATTATTACTAGAGATGAGCGAATCGACATCGGATTAAACATCCAAAGTCAATTTACATTAAAATTTAGTTATAATACTGTACGGAGCAGGAGCGGAGCAGTACTGTATTAGAATGTATTGGCTCCGATAAGCCGAAGTTATTGCTTCGTAAATTAATTTGTACTGTAAAAAAAAACATTTTCCGAACTTGGGTTCGGTTTCAAGTGGTACCTTGGAACCGAACCTGTGTTCGGGAAACAGTTTTTTTACAGTACAAATTAATTTATAAAGTTATTGCGCAAAGTCTCACGAGACTTCGCGAAGCAATAACTTCAGCTCATCGGAGCCAATACATTCTAATACTGTACGGAGCTCCTTCTGTTTCATCCGAAGTCGATTCGCTCATCTCTAATTACTATGGAATTACATTTTATACACTGCTCAAAAAAATAAAGGGAACACTTAAACAACACAATGTAACTCCAAGTCAATCACACTTCTGTGAAATCAAACTGTCCACTTAGGAAGCAACACTGAGTGACAATCAATTTCACATGTTGTTGTGCAAATGGGATAGACAACAGGTGGAAATTATAGGTAATTAGCAAGACACCCCCAATAAAGGAGTGGTTCTGCAGGTGGTTACCACAGATCACTTCTCAGTTCCTATGCTTCCTGGCTGATGTTTTGGTAACTTTTGAATGCTGGCGGTGCTTTCACTCTAGTGGTAGCATAAGACGGAGTCTACAACCCACACAAGTGGCTCAGGTAGTGCAGCTTATCCAGGATGGCACATCAATGCGAGCTGTGGCAAGGTTTGCTGTGTCTGTCAGCGTAGTATCCAGAGCATGGAGGCGCTACCAGGAGACAGGCCAATACATAAGGAGATGTGGAGGAGGCGGTAGGAGGGCAACAACCCAGCAGCAGGACCGCTACCTCCGCCTTTGTGCAAGGAGGAGCACTACCAGAGCCCTGCAAAATGACCTCCAGCAGGCCACAAATGTGCATGTGTCTGCTGAAACGGTCAGAAACAGACTCCATGAGGGTGATATGAGGGCCCGACGTCCACAGGTGGGGGTTGTGCTTACAGTCCAACACCGTGCAGGACGTTTGGCATTTGCCAGAGAACACCAAGATTGGCAAATTCGCCACTGGCGCCCTGTGCTCTTCACAGATGAAAGCAGGTTCACACTGAGCACATGTGACAGAGTCTGGAGACGCCATGGAGAACATTCTGCTGCCTGCAACATCCTCCAGCATGACCGGTTTGGCATTGGGTCAGTAATGGTGTGGGGTGGCATTTCTTTGGAGGGCTGTGCGACCCCTTGTGAGACCATATGCTGGTGCGGTTGGCCCTGGGTTCCTCCTAATGCAAGACAATGCTAGACCTCATGTGGCTGAAGTGTGTCAGCAGTTCCTGCAAGACGAAGGAATTGATGCTATGGACTGGTCCGCACGTTCCCCAGACCTGAATCCAATTGAGCACATCTGGGACATCATGTCTCGCTCTATCCACCAACGTCACGTTGCACCACAGACTGTCCAGGAGTTGGCAGATGCTTTAGTCCAGGTCTGGGAGGAGATCCCTCAGGAGACCGTCCGCCACCTCATCAGGAGCATGCACAGGCGTTGTAGGGAGGTCATACAGGCACATGGAGGCCACACACACTACTGAGCCTCATTTTGACTTGTTTTAAGGACATTACATCAAAGTTGGATCAGCCTGTAGTGTGTTTTTCCACTTTAATTTTGAGTGTGACTCCAAATCCAGACCTCCATGGGTTGAAAAATTTGATTTCCATTTTTTTATTTTTGTGCGATTTTGTTGTCAGCACATTCAACTATGTAAAGAACAAAGTATTTCAGAAGAATATTTAATTAATTCCGATCTAGGATGTGTTATTTTTGTGTTCCCTTTATTTTTTTGAGCAGTGTATTTTATTTTCAATGTCATGATACTGAGGAAATTAGAAAAAGGTAAAAATTCTTAAAAAATTAGTTTTCTATTAACATTGGCCCACATTTACTAATCCTATAAATAGCGTAAACTTAGGCTATCTAGACCTGCTCCACGTTTATCACAATGGCTCACTGTTGGCTTAATTTTAGTGATAATTGTGGTGCAATTTTTATCCAAAATGGTATATCTGAGGCCCCAACCCCCTTTTAAGCAAGTCAGGAAAAAGGTGTAGAAACACCAGTAATTGCACCAATCTGTGTCACTTTGTAGACAGATTCTAGGTGTTGCCACATTAGTAAATCCGGGCCAATTAGCTTAACCACCTCCCGTCCGCCCATAGACTAAACGTCCGGGAGGTGGTTCTCCGTTTCTGAATGGACGTTCCAGAACGTCCGTTCAGAAACTGCAGCTGCACGCTAATCGTGCAGCTGCTGCTCAGGTTGCCCGTTGTCAGTGACAGCAGGGCAACACTTAGAGAAGGCAGGGACAGTGCCCAGGTGTCCCTGCCTTCTGCATCGCTGTGTATGAAGAGGAGGAAGCGCTATGCTCTTCCTGTTCCGGCGGTCATGTGATCGCCAGGACCGGAGAGTGCAGGAGCTGTGTGATGTCTTTCACAGACCTCGATCAGCCCTGCACTGAGGCTGTACAGCCTCTCTGGGGGGTGCAGTTCTCCTGTAACTGGGGCTACTATGTCAACCCCAGTTACAGGAGAAATCAACAGTGAAGTAAAAGTCCCCCAGAGGTCTTGTATGACCTTATGGGGGCCAAAAAGTGTAAAATAAAAAATAGTGTTAAAAAAATTAACTAAAAAAAAAGGTTTTACATGTAAAAAATAAATAAATTCCCCAAGTAAGGAATAAAAAAAAAAAGTGTTAAAAATAGAAAAAATAAAAGACATATTTGGTATTGCCACGTCCGTGACGGTCAGCTCTATAAATATATCACAATCAACCCAGTCCAATAAACACCATAAAAAAATATATATATAACTGTCAAAAGCCATTTTTGTCACCTTACATCACAAAAAGTGCAACACCAAGTGATCAAAAAGGCGTATGTCCCACAAAATGGTACCAATAAAACAGTCACCTCACCCTGCAAAAAATGAGCCCCTACATAAGAAAATCTCTCAAAAAATAAAAAAACTATACCTCTCAGAACATGGACACATTAAAACAATTTTTTTGTTTCAAAAATGCTATTATTGTGTAAAACTTTAATAAATAAGAAAAAGTATACAGGTATCGCCACATCCGTAACAATCTGCTCTATAAAAATGTCACTTGACTGAACCCCTCAGGTGAACGCTGTAAAAATAAATAAAAACTGTGCTAAAACAACCAATTTTTTGGTCACCTTGCCCCATAAAGTGTTATAATGAATGATCAAAAAATCATATGTACCCAAAAATAGTACCAATAAAACTGGCACCTTGTCCCCTAGTTTCCAAAATGGGATAACTTCTTGGGAGTTTCTACTGTAAGGCTGCATCAGGGGGGCTTCAAATGGGACATGGCATCTAAAAACCATGTGGAGTTCCTTTTCTTCTACGCCCTGCCGTGTGACCATACAGCAGTTTATGACCACATGTGGGGTGTTTCTGTAAACCGCAGAATCTGGGTAATAAATATTGAGTTTTGTTTGGCTGTTAACCATCGATGTGTTAAAGAAAAAAAATTGATTAAAAAGGAAAATCTGCCAAAAAAGTGAAATTTTAAAATTTGATCTCCATTTTCCTTTAATTCTTGTGGAACGCCTAAAGGGCTAACAAAGTTTGTAAAATCGGTTTCAAGTAACTTGAGGGGTGTAGTTTCTACAATGGGGTCATTTATGGGGGTATCCACTATGTAGGCCCCCAAAAATTACTTCTGACCTGAACTGGTACTTAAAAATTTGAAGAATTGCTTCTAAACTTCTAACGTCCTAAAAAAATAAAATGACATTTCCAAAATGATGCCAACATGAAGTAGACATATGGGGAATGTTAAGTAATAAATACTTTATGAGGTACAATGTGTAACGAGAAAACAATCTCTGAATGACTTGGATAAGTAAAAGGCGTTCCAAAGTGATTACCACATAAAGTGAGATATGTCAGTTTTGCAAAATTAGGCCTGGTCAGGAAGGGGGCAAATGGCCCAGATGGGAAGTGGTTATTAATGGCCATGGACACCTTTTTGGACAATTTTTTTTATGATGGTAGGTAACTCATTTTATGCTAAAAAAATATATTTTCAATTGGTCTTTATGAAGAATGTTCATCCGTTTTCCCGGTATACTTACCAGCTTCTGCGTACTTGCAGAGTGGCAGGCTTTCTGTTTACACAAAGTCCCGTTAGGGAACTGATCGGTGTAGCCCTTTTCTCTGAGCTCCTGAAGCAACTAATTGCTAAGCGAAAGGTATCTTTACGTTGAGCTCAGTTAGCCCTACAGGGCATCATGCCTGCTTTACAAGTGAATTTTCTGGGCACAGACTCTCTTTAAGACAAGTTGGAGCTAATCGCTGTAAAATTTAAACAAATGTGTATCATTTCAGAAAACCTTTGACATGTCCTTGCGACTCCTATCAATAGCTATGACAAAGTAGACAAATGTATCATCCATTTTCTTGGTACTATGGGAGAGTTAAAGTTTTTTTTTTTTTTTTTTGCAGCGTAGTGCCATCTCCTTACATTATTTTTTATTTTTAATCATGTATGCGGTTCTTATTTTTTAGAGGTTTCCCTCCCCGCTATCAAAAATATTTTTACACACATTTGGATGCATATATTATTAAATGAACAATACTAAAGGCACATTTACTTAATTTGGGGTGGGAGACAAGGCCAAGTTATATCTGTCCTAGAAATTCCCATTACCTACCTGGCTACTGCATAGGATTGCTAAGACATTAGGACCCATAACAATACATTGTGTCCGATGACGCATGGGTCCATCTGAGTGTTTTAATTGCCAGAATAGGTACTGGCCCATGGAAAATTCTCACACGCTGCACCAACAGCCACTTCATGATCCAAATATCAGCATCTGTTACAGTTATGAGTCAGATTGTGGGTTAGATATTCTTTGATGAAAATGTGAATAAGGCCATACTTAGACATCTTAAAGCAATTCTATGTAGCCAACTGGTCCAAAGCACAAGCATTTTTTTTTCCAGCAAAACTTGCCACACATCTCCCTGTGCCCGAGTTCATGCGGCATTTACAGAAGGTGGTACAGTAGGGCTGTGTCCTCCACAGTCACCAGACCTACTGGTGTGTGACTTATCGGGTTTGCCTAAAAGGTAGGGTTTATGAAAGTATTCCCCAGACAAAGATAGAACTAAAACTACAAACTGAAATATCGAATGTGTGGTGTTCCTGAATACAAGCCACACAAAGGAAACAAGGTTCGTGGCCCACTCTGTACTATGGAATGGCAATGGTGAATGAAGCGATCTCTAATTCTACAGTTCTGCAGAACCTTTTGAAATTTGTCTCTGCAGGTCAGCCCTAGATGCATGCAACTTTACATCTATACAGGATACATCAGCCACTGAAAGAATCATTTTTTTGTAACGTTATAGTCAAAAGTGTAATTGGCTATGCTGTTCAATAATGTTGAGGCAAAGGTACACAGACATATACATGCTAAATGCATGCCAGAAGGAATTTTTTTTCCATATAACCATGGACATAAAGATTTAGGGCTGATTCAATGTCCGATTGCCGTCTGTAACTACCTTAACCCAAACGGACTGCATAAACTATGTCTGGGGGATGCAACCGTCAAGTGGACTGTGTTTACTGGACCAAGCACGGTCGTGTGAATCGGCCCTTACACAACTGCGTATACGCCAAACCTGCATGCAAAATGGGATGTGGAAAAACAAAAGCATTATTTAAGTTTCTATCAGAAAAAGACTCCAATTAGACTTACCGGTAATTCTGTTTCCTTGAATCCACCATGATGGCAACGGATGAGAGTGACCACCATGACCTCTGTAGAGCAGGAAATACACAGATAGTGTTTAAAAGCCCCCACCCACTCTCACCCCTCAGTGTTTACCAATTACCAAAAGTGGATATATATATATATTTATATATATATATTTTTTTTTTAATAGTATTAATTTCATACTATAGATTATATTTTATGGGAGGGAATATATGAGTAGTCATGGATTCAAGGAATTCTAATTCCGGTCTTTCCACTTCATCCACCATGATGAGAACTAACAGATTACAATGTAGTTTGGGGGGTGGGGGGGGGTGTAACTGCTTGCAACACTTTTAGGCCAAATCCGCGGAAGCAGAAATATTCAGGCGACAGTGTCTTATGAAAGTATTGATACTAGACCAAGTCGTCGCCTTGCATATCTGGTCAAGAGACAATCTGACTTTCTCTGCCCATGAAGAAGCCTTAGCTCTAGTGGAATGGGTCTTTATTCCAGTAGGACAATTTTGACCCATTAGGGAGTAGCAGCAAGAAACAGTTTTTATCCAACGCCCTATGGATGCTTTGGAGAGCTTCTTCCCTTTATTTTGTCTCCCTTACATCTAGGAGATGACATTTTTCTTCCGTGGGATCTTTTGGGTCACTAGAGAAAGATGGCAATATAATTTCCTAGTCTCTATGAAAATTTGAAACTACCTTCGGGAGGAAGCCTGAGTTTAATTTTAATACAATTCTGTCAGCAAAAATGGACAGATAAGGTTCTCTACACGAAAAGGCTTGGATCTCTCCTATGCGTCTAGCAGATGTTATTGCTATTAAGAAGGCCATCTTAAGAGAGGTGTTTTAAGGAGACGTCAGTCATTGGGGCAAATGGAGATTTTGTCAACCCATTAAGGACTAAGTTTAGGTCCCATTGAGAAATCTTATGTTTTAGTGACGGTCTAAGTCTGGACGCGGCTTTTATAAACCTTCTAACCCATCTGTGGTCAGCTAGGTTGGTATCGTAGAAGGCCCCCAGGGCTGATATCTGCACTTCCAAAGTACTTGGCCTAAGGCTTAAGTCTAGTCCTCTTTGCAAGAATTCTAAGATCTTTTGTATGCATGGAGAGGTGCATATCTATATCTTCTCCCAACCACGAACAGTACTTTTTCCAGATCTTTAGATAAATGGAAGCAGTAACTTGGCTTTTAAAGTATTGATAACCTTATCCGAGAGACCTTTACTTTTTGAGGTCTCGCTTTCAGAATATAGGCACATAGTTTGAAGAGACCTGTGTTTTAATGTAGGATTGGCCCCTGTGAAAGAATGTCCTCCTGAAAAGGTATCTGCCATGGATCTTCCAGAGCCAAGTTCTTTAGGATGGAGAACCAGCTTCACTTGGGCCAATATGGGGCTATCAAAACTACTGTCTGGGTCTGTTAGGATATTCTGCAGAACCATGGGAATTAACGCCCAAGGAGGGAACGCATATGCCAGGTTCCAAGTCCATTTTACTGAGAAGGCATCTACTGCCCAAGTATTTTCCCTGGGATCTAGGGAACAAAAGTGTTTGACCTTTGTATTTCTTTTTGAGGCAAATAGGTCCATTTGTGGTTGGCCCCATCTGGTTACTATTTTTTTTTTTAAATACCTCTGGATTTAATGACCATTCCCCTGAGTCCAGAGTCTTTTTGCTTAGGAAATCTGCCTCTGAATTTTCTGCTCCTTTCAGATGAATGAATGTAATAGATAGGACATTTCCTTCTGCCCAAGAAAATATTTCAACCTCCCCCCTACTCTGGCATCATTGTTTTTCATTTTGTTTGTTTTGGAGGTTGAGGAGGAAACCCCTTCCTTTACTACCCCCCTTCTGATAACTCCAGCGCCCAGTTTTTCCTTTTCCCCTATATGGCCTGGATTGTTGACTGTAGGGACGAAAAAAACATCCTTTTTTGTTCTTCAGGGAAACTCGGCCTTTTCTAGGATCTTATCTAGAACCGGCCCAAAGACATATTCTCCTGAGAACGCTATGGAGCATAATTTTGATTTAGAGGAGTGAGGGAAGGGAGACCATACAGCGCCGAGTGAAAACCAGCCCCCCCCATCATGTACAGGGACGAGATTCACGTGGAACTCCTCAGCCCAGCTTTGGCATAAGCTGAGGAGAAGATTGGTAAGCCAATCTTTTACATAATGAACTAAATAAAAATAAGCTGTAGTTTAAAATAAAAAAAAATAAAAGGCATCAGGGAGTCCTCTCTGTGTAGTGCCCAATAGGGACAGGAAAACACTCAGGGGTGAGGGCTTTTAAACTATCTCTGTGTATTTCCTGTCCCTGCAGAGGTCAATCTCTTCCGTTGCAGTCATGGTGGATGAAATGGAAATAAGGATTAAAAATAGACAATATGGAGAACACTACTGGGAAAATGCTGGCCCATTTATACTAATGACACTCAAATGTAAAGAGCAATATACTACAACTCTGTAAAGTCCTACCGACAGCCCTTTATAGCATACCCCAATCAAAAAAAATCTCAACGTTCATATAGGAAACGCTGAAAGAAGACCTGAAGCTTGCAATAACCTCGACATGTCATTCCACATGATCATACGAAACAAACATCAATGAAAAAGGTGCAAATAAGAAACACTATACAAGGAGTTTTTAATGTTTTGTGCATAACTTTGGGTTATACGTTTGTTTCCGCTGATTGTTCATCTGTCCATTTATCCAATGTATAAGCAGTACATACACAGATATTCTTACAATTCACTTATATGTCATGCCTTCTCTGAAAATAACAGAGGATGTGTTGACTTCTCAAGCCCTGTCATGCCAGCTTCTTCCAAGCATAGAGACTCAATTGTTGAATATTAATTGAATATTATGTTATTGGGGGGATAAATCAAAGTTTAGAGTGCAAAAAAAGAAAAAAAAAATCTTGCAATTTGCCTGTCAAGATGCAGCTTGTAATGATTGCTGACTGGTTTACAGAGGTTTAAGGGGTGTTAAAATTTGCCAGACTGGTAGAGGAGGGGGGGAAAGGGGGGGGGGGGTTGCTGCACATTCTCAGCCGACATGGAAAACAAGTAATTACTGGGGGGAGAAAATGTTACTTAACACACCAAGTGGGTTTCATCAAAACCAAAAAACATGCAACAATTGTTTTAAAACCTTTACTGCAATGTAAAATTGAAGTAAATGAGCAATTAGAAAGCTATCCGTTTAATTTCCCTAAACGGCAAGGAAACAGAAAAATAAACCTCCTGTGTGCATACGGTTTTCTAAATCAGAACAGAAAGTGCCCACTTCACACTTATTGATCAGGGTCTCCTTAAATATCACTAAATGTGATTTAATGGAAAGAAAAAGAGCTTCAAAAATTTATGTTCACAGCATTTACCAGGCTCCTGTGCACTAATTTACTTTTAATTACTCGTTGAAGCAGCAAATCACCTATTTTTATTTTGGCATTTACATCTCACATATTTCCTCAAGGTTATAATCCAGTGTTACCGGGAAATAAGGAAAAAAATAATAATCTCCAGGTAGCACAGGCTATTTGCTATAGCAATGTTTGTTAGACGGAGAATGAAACACAGGGCATTACACTAAATTTCTGGATCTAAGTTTACTAGTGAAGAAGAAATAGTATCTAGAGAAGTCTGCAGAAGGGAATAAATGCCTGCTGAAGCTGGATTTTTGGTAATTTGCTTTCTTTTAGCTTTACCGCAACACACGCTGAACGCTGTAACTGCTCAATTATAGCAGATTGATGCTTTATGTCCTAGCTTGTCTGATATTTCCCTAACCCACCCCACCCTTGACTACCATACACCAAATATTGTGGATATGAGCCCAAATTCATCCCAGTAAATCCAGTGAGCAAAGTTAGTGTAATGCACTGGTGTGAAGTGAGATAAAAAATACAGTCTCTTCTTTTCAATCGTCATCAAAATTCTGTTGTAGGAGAAAGTTGGCCGCAAGATTTTCGTTCTTCTCACATGCAAAATAAGCCTGTACCACAAGTCCTTCAGGGAATCCTAGTGCTTTTAGCTGGAGAGCAAAAACAGAGTGAACGTCAGTATCAAACCTATGAATATGCATATCCAGCTTTTTCCCAACAGTTATAAGTTGTACACAAGAACTACAGAATGTAAAGTTATATTAAGGACAGCCAAAGGTCAAAGAATCATGGTAGTATCATTGTAAATCATTTACTCACCCTTTCTATAGCTTCTTTTTCCTGAGGTGTAACTTGAATGTAGTTCATATGACCACTTCCAGCCTCAGCTGCTACTCCTCCTCCTCCTCCTCTTCCGCCCCCCTGTCCGCCCGATTCTGGGACTGGATCATTTAACATCTGAATGAACTGTTCCTGATGTTGACTAATTTGCTGTTATCGAAGAAGACAGATTAAAATATATCTAAATCTACACATCTGTAGAAGTCCACGCTGTAAATGCTAGAAAGAAATTTTCTTAATAGGCGACATGCATTGGGAGACATTTATCAGGACTGCCGATACAGATACCCATCTTGATTTAATTCTGTGCTAAAGTGAGATGCACCTAATTTATCAAGAGGCACAGACCTCTGGCCCTTCATGCGCCCGAGTCAAGTCTACACCAGCTATGAGACGTCGTAGATTTCAGCCATCATTTCTGCCAGTTTCTAGTACAGATAATAGTGCATTTGCTGGACCATGAGAGGCCCTGTCTCCTTTGAGGAAAGGATGAGAGGACGGCGTAAATGCAATCAGGACATTACCTGCAGTAATGAGGGATTTTCCCGTCCTATCTGCTGAAGAAGCGCCGGTAATAAAGAGGGATTCTGTTGAATAATTTGCCTCATCTGCTGAAACTGAGGCTGGTTCTGCAAGAAATCAAGGGGATTGCCTAGAAATAAAATAAATATATATTGTACACACATTGCACATCCAATGCCACAAAAAACTGCTGCAGTGTTAATAAAGGCAAGAGTAAGAATAAGCAGGGCTTGTGTTCATGACTTACGCTGAAAGCCGCATTTCTATCTTGCACATGTATAAGACAACTTACTTGTTCCTGTGATATGATTCTAAATCTTACCTCCAGCAGAAGGCGTAGAAGGTGTAGTAGAAATTGCGCCGGCCCCTGCTCCAGCTATCGCTACCGCTGGGAGAGGCTGGGTGGGAACACTACTGACAACCTGTGGTGGATCAGCAACTGCTTGCCCTTCTCGGTCACTTGGAATTCCCTGAAATAACAAAATGATATAGTTAAAGCTACTTTCACACTAGCGTCGGGGCTCCGCTTGTGAGCTCCGTTTGAAGGGTCTCACAAGCGGCCCCGAACGCATCCGTACTGCCCTAATGCATTCTGAGTGGACGCGGATCCGCTCAGAATGCATCAGTCTGGCAGCGTTCAGCCTCCGCTCAGCAAGCAGACACCTGAACGCAGCTTGCAGCGTTCGGGTGTCCGCCTGGCCGTGCGGAGGCAAGCGGATCCGTCCAGACTTACAATGTAAGTCAATGGGGACGGATCCGTTTGAACTTGACACAGTATGGCTCTATTTTCAAACGGATCCGTCCCCCATTGACTTTCAATGTAAAGTCTGGACGGATCCGTCTGAAGCTACTTTCACACTTAGAATTTTTTCTACAATATAATGCAGACGGATCCGTTCTGAACGGATCCCAAGTCTGCATTATATGAGCAGATCCGTCTGGGCAGACCCCAGACGGATCCGCTCTGAACGGTAGTGTGAAAGTAGCCTAACAATGGATAATTTCACACAGACAACTGTGGAATCTCAGATCCTGATTTCAGAGGGGCTTTACAGTCACTACTCAGGTACTTAAAAGGGGTTTTACAGTGTTCACATACTGATGGCCTGTCCTATAGGCCAACAACATGAGATCGGCAGGGGACCGACTCCCGCCACCACTGCTATTCAGCTGTTTGAGGAGGTCAGGGAGCTCCAGCTGAACAGAGCTCTAGTGATAGGTTTAGTTCTGAAGACCTCGATCTTCAAAAAAAGACATTGGTTAAACAGAATAAAACCCATGAGGAGAGACTTAAATAGCCACTAACTTGGCATAGCCGAATAGTACAAGCAACCATAAGAAACTTTAGTTGCAAACCGCAAGAGCAGCAGCCATGTTCATGAGCCCTGAAGCCGTGAACTGGCATGTAGAGAAGGGGGAGCAGGAAAAGAGCCTGATAAGAGGAGGAGAAGGAAGTATCTTTCTCTGATAAGACATATTACAATTTCTTATATTCACTTGTACTATTCATTTATGAAAGGTTTATGAAATTTGCTTAGCGGCAGCAGAGCAATGTATAACGTGGATGTGCCATCCATGTCTTTCATTTTCTTCTATGTAGTAAAAAGTGAAGGAATGCTTACCATAAGGAGGTACTCGACAGCTCTATCAGGGTTGTTGAAGCTAGCCCTCAGGGCTGCAGTAACTTGCTCTCGTTCATAGCCCATGGACATGATCTCTGTTACCATATTCTCATAGGACTGCCCTGTTACTGAAACAAAGGAAAGCACATGAAAGTAGAAGGCAGGATTTCTCAGAACTCTGCACACAAGTTGTGGTAAAGCCTACAGATCACTCCAGCATTCTTAGGATAGAAACACTTTTTTGGCCTAGATTAAGTGCTGTAGAATTAAGCATTTGGGATATTTATGTCTGGCTTTAGTAAAGTTCACCTTTTGTAACTTTTCCAGAAAAATGTTTTACAATGACACAGCTTGATGTGAACAGTACAAGAAAGGCTTGGACTGCGCCCAGCATTCTCCCTTCATAAAAACATACATTAACAAAGGCCTGTATGTCTGGCACACAGTATCCACCATGAAATGGAACGACAGTGGGTCAAGGTCTAAAATGGACTGGATATCGCAGTGGCATTACAGGCTATGTACACCTTTAGCAGCAATTTTTTCATGATTGCATTTTACACATTTTTGGCTAAAATTATATTTTTAATTGACCTTTATTGAAAGTATTGAGCCGTTCTGTCACAAATGGTTAACTGTTTTTCTAGCTGTGCGTATCCTACTTTCACTTTGTGCCTGTCATCTAATTACCCTCATCTCTAAAATTACTAAGAGGTCATAAACACTTATTTAAGGGTACTTTCACACTTGGGGCAGAGGATTGGATGCGGATCAGTCACACAAATGCATTGCAATACCGGATTATTTTTTTTGCATTTTTAAAAAGGTCTGCGCATGCGCAGACCGGAAAGCCGGGTCCGTTTTGCCGGAACACAATGCAAATTAATGCCGGATCCGGCATGTGATCAGTATTTTTGGCCGGAGAGAAAACTGCAGCATGCTGCGGTATTTTCTCCATCCAAAAAACGGAAGAGGGACTGAACTGATGCATCCTGAACAGATTGCTCTCCATTCATAATGCATTAGGATAAAACTGATCAGTTTTTGTTTCCGGTATTGAGCTCCTGTGATGGAACTCAATACCGGAAAACAAAAACACTAGTGTGAAAGTACCCTAAGCCACATTCTTATCAGTAACATAAGGATTTAGCTCCATGAGTGTTCATAAGGTCTGAGAGCAGAGATAAGTAGTCCGTCAGCTCCCCAGATGACGGAAAAGGCAAAAAAAAAGGGCAGCTAGTAGAACATCTCAGCTCTGTACAGAAAAAAAGGATTCCATATTGTTAAAGGATAACTGTCACATTTAGACCCTAATTTCAATTTTCATATATGTAGTTACTAATAACATGATATTCCAGAATCAGTTACTATTAGACTGACTTACCCCATATTTAATAAGATTCAGTCCTTAGCAACCAGTCTGCATAAAACTGCAATTTCACTATTCAGTTAAGATGGCCGCCACTGCCCTCCCCCTGAGGCTAATCCCACCTGCCCTCACTAAGCCAGTAACAATAGCCCCCCCAAAAGTGCCAGTAACCAGAGCCCTCCCCCCTAAAGGGTTAATCTCCTGCAGCACAAAGGGGTCCTCTTACCACATGTTGCTTTCATTTATACACTGAGCAGATGGCAGATCTCCCTTGCCTGGTCTGCGCTGCTTCAACTCTACTTCTCCAGCTCTGCTGAGTGAGGGAGCGTCTGCCAAGCGCAGGGACAGGGAGAAGTGCACACAGCCCAGGCACTGTTATCAGCTGCTGGGGAGGACCTGGCTTTAATCATTTACTTACAGTCCCTGGCTGTCAGTAATGTGACCCTGCACGCTGCCTGCTCTGTCTATCTGTTTAGACGGACCATGCCTAGCAACCCTATTTTAAGCACAGGTAAAAGTAGGCAGTACAGGGAACAAAAATGTGGAATTAAGGGATAATTGAATACACAGTGAAAAGTTGAAATAGGGCCACCAAGGAGATATTAAATCACCACAATCCAATACTCCCCAAAAAAAATATACGACAGTTATCCTTTAATAAAGACCAATTGTCCTTAAATGTGTACATAGCCTTTAATGACTTCAGTTCTTTTAAAAGTCAAACTTTGGTCAGGAACCCAGAAATGAATCGTATACACAGTACAATCTGGTACCAATGAGAAATTTACAATTGAAGTCAACAGTGCCCGAACACAGCAGTGATCTGTTGCCAGATGCTTCTGTCTTTGTTCATGAGGGAGTCCGTGGGAGTTGGATTTTACACCCATATGACAGCGATCTCAATGTATGGCCACACATGGCAGATCTGCGGAAAACCTAACAGCAAAATCTGCACCAATTGGTACAGATTTCATAGCTGAAATTGTAGAAATGCTGTGGGTTTGCCACAGATTTCCCTCTCTGTGTTGCAAAGGTGAAAACTGCAGCGGATATCTGCAACACAAATTGACATGCTGCAGATTTAAAGGGAATGTGTATTATCCTATACCTTTTTCTGCAGTTAAAAATCTGTGACTTTTTTTGTAATGTTTTTATTTTCTGATTGTAGATTTTTTTTATTTATTCTATTTCCTTAACATGATTATGGGGGCTGCCATCTTGTCCGAGCTGTTCTTAATAGCATTTAGAGATCTTCTTTACAGCAGCCACCATGGGCTATAGAGACAATGGTCTGAAGCGGACCTCATGACTTCTATAGGAGAGTTTTCTAGACATGTTCTGTGACCTGTGCAGAGGTCATTGTACAAGGAAGGAGATGCGCTTTGACAATCATCTATTGTGAATAGTGGATCCTGTGTTTATACAAAAGTATATATTTATATAATCCTGCATGTGATGATAATGAGATGACTGCTAAAGTGATCTGTACATACCAAAAAGTGGTGCCTATTAGGCTTACTGGCCAAAGTGAAAACTGCAGGATTTTAGGATTTTTTAATTAAAAACATTGATGTAAACAATAGGGTCATTTTCTGATGACATATTCCCTTTAAAATCTTCAGCAATTTATGTGTGGATTTTCTCACGGGAAATGGATATAGAGTGTGGATGAGATATGTGAGAATCTCATCCACTTTGCTGCTACTGTAAACCTTATGGATTTTTACATGCAAATCCGCTGAGGTCAATGATTGGCTTCAGCTGTTACCTGCTGTCGACATGACATCATGGCTGCAGCCAGGAAAATAACAGGCCTGACTGGGAGAAGCAGAGCAGCGTCACTGGATCTGCTAGGTAAGTACTGCTAAATACTTTATTTCAGGCTAATACCCACTGTTACACTGCTTCTTATGGAAACTGAGTGTTGTTTTTACAAACATTGAGTATTTTTGCACCGGCATTTATTTTTTTACTTTTCTTTCCTGTAAAGACACCAACTCCAGATGTTCGCTGGAAGTTAACACGAAATATGGAGGACGCACATGCATGTTTATTTGGTGGTGGATCTTTTTTCTGCCTGTTTTTTTTTTTTTTTTTTATTATAAAAATAGCATGTGAAAAAAAAATATAGCATTTTTTGCAGGCATTCTTTATCCTGTTTCTCTATAGGGAAAAAAAAAATCCCACAATTTATTTTATTTATGTTATGCACTTATATAGCGCTACTATATTCCGCCGCGCCTTACAGACATTAGCATCACACTGTCCCCAATGGGGCTCACAATCTAAATTTACACATTTGGACACAAAAATGCCCCAGAAAAAAAACTAAACTAATGTGATAAGCAAAAAAAGCTAATTTGTGTGTGAAGGGACCTAACAAACATGTTAGTTCTATGGAGAACGGAGACGATTAGAGTGGCTTAAACGTGTGTCAGCCATGACCACAGCGTGCAAGGGAAAACAAAACCCATTTCAATACTGCACCTTTCTTGCTGATGCTTTATACAATGCATCCTAACTATAGAGTTAATATTTACATGCGGCATACACCTTTTTTTTTTTATTACATTCAGCATTTCTACAAAAATTTAGTTTATTGCTTATTTTTTACATGAAATCACACACACATTAGGAAAAACCTACCCAGGGCGCTTGTGGCATCCTCAAAAAGGGAAGGTCGAGAAGAATCACTGGGTATGCTAGAGTAAAAACATACATGAAAATTAAATTTAACCTAGAGTAAAACTGAACTGATTGTGATTAAATATAGAAAGGCTTAAGGTGGCCCTCCACCATTTTAATGCGCAGCAGCAAAACTTAACTCCTTAATATAGATCACAGTGTGTTCACACATGCCTATTGTTTTTTCCACAAATATAGCAGGTTTCATAAAAATTGTGGCAAAAACCTTGATAAAATGGCACAAGTGAACACAGACATAGATGAAATATAAAAAGTACAGAAAGTTTACAACTTGTGATACAGTTTAGATGTTCACATCTGTGTCGGAGACTCAAGATTTTACAGGCATCCACAATAATAACCAATGGATTGTAAGTCAATGGGGTTTGTGGGAACGGGCAGTACTTTATGAACAGAAACCACAAAGGAGATGTGGACAGTGCGTGAGTCCCAAGTCTTATATCGTGCTACCAAATAAACACAAAAAACAAGCCATAAAAGCACCTGCACTCAGTTGAAGAAGGGCTCACTGCTTCCTCAGGGCTTTCCGTTTTCTCTTCGGCTTTCTCCTCCTTAGGAACAGAGGTGGTGGTCGTCTCTGTAGTGAGCGGACTAGGTACGGTGATACTGGGAAGGGGTTGAGGGAGGGATACGGGGGCATTGGTTCGAGCAATAGGCGTGTATGTCAAGGGTGGTGATGCAGGAGCTGTAGTAGCAGTGCTGGCAGGCTGGGATGGTACTGGAGCTGGTGCAGAAGAACAAGTTGCAGCCTTTGGCTAAAATAAAAGACAAAATATAATTAAAAAAACTGTAGCAAAATATATATACAGGTGAAACTCAAAAAATTAGAATATTGTGCAAAAGTTTATTCATTTCAGTAATGCAACTTAAAAGGTGAAACTAACATATGAGATAGACTCATTACATGCAAAGCTTTATTTGTTATAATTTGGATGATTATGGCTTACAGTTTATGAAACCCCAAAGTCACAATTTTTAGGTACCCTTTGCTCAGGGGGCATGGATTAATTAGCTGACTAGAGTGTGATACTTTGAGCCTAGAATATTAAACCTTTTCACAATATTCTAATGTTAAGCTGCATTAATGCAATTCCTTTTAATTTGCATTACTGAAATAAATGGACTTTTGCAAGATATTCAAATTTTGAGTTTCTCATATATATATATATATATATATATATATATATATATATATATATATAAATATAAAAATAATACACATATACATACACACTGTACAGACCAAAAGTTTGGACACACCTTCTCATTCAAAGAGTTTTCTTTATTTTTCATGACTATGAAAATTGTAGATTCACACTGAAGGCATCATAACTATGAATTAACACATGTGGAATTATATACATAACAAACAAGTGTGAAACAACTGAAAATATGTCATATTCTAGGTTCTTCAAAGTAGCCACCTTTTGCTTTGATTACTGCTTTGCACACTCTTGGCATTCTCTTGATGAGCTTCAAGAGGTAGTCCCCTGAAATGGTTTTCACTTCACAGGTGTGCCCTGTCAGGCTTAATAAGTGGGATTTCTTGCCTTATAAATGGGGTTGGGACCATCAGTTGCGTTGAGGAGAAGTCAGGTGGATACACAGCTGATAGTCCTACTGAATAGACTGTTAGAATTTGTATTATGGCAAGAAAAAAGCAGCTAAGTAAAGAAAAACGAGTGGCCATCATTACTTTAAGAAATGAAGGTCAGTCAGTCAGCCGAAAAATTGGGAAAACTTTGAAAGTAAGGGCTATTTGACCATGAAGGAGAGTGATGGGGTGCTGCGCCAGATGACCTGGCCTCCACAGTCACCGGACCTGAACCCAATCGAGATGGTTTGGGGTGAGCTGGACCGCAGAGTGAAGGCAAAAGGGCCAACAAGTGCTAAGCATCTCTGGGAACTCCTTCAAGACTGTTGGAAGACCATTTCAGGGGACTACCTCTTGAAGCTCATCAAGAGAATGCCAAGAGTGTGCAAAGCAGTAATCAAAGCAAAAAGGTGGCTACTTTGAAGAACCTAGAATATGACATATTTTCAGTTGTTTCACACTTGTTTGTTATGTATATAATTCCACATGTGTTAATTCATAGTTTTGATGCCTTCATAGTCATGAAAATAAAGAAAACTCTTTGAATGAGAAGGTGTGTCCAAACTTTTGGTCTGTACTGTATATATTTTTTTTTTTTTTACACCTGACATGAAATTCTTCACACCTGCAGTCCTCCCATTGAGAAACTACAACTCCCAAAATGCACACTTGCTCAGCTATTCTCAGAACCACGGAAGCGAATTAAGCATGCTGGGAGTTGTAGCTTCACAACAATTGCTGATCCCTGCTATAAGCAATATAATTTCTAAATAAAGGAAGGTACCAGTATGAGAAACTTGAAAGACCTGTCCACAGATCACCGATATGAAGTAGTTTTCTACCTTCTGGAAAAGACCCGATTTGCATACTTTTTCCCTATGGCACCTAGTCTGTAATTAAGCCTCTAAACACCAGCTGGATGCATATAGCACTACTGATACTTTTACACTGTATACAGTAATGGGGTTTTCTGAGATGTTAAATACCGATAACTAGGGGTGAGCGAATTGCGCTTCGGATCCAAGTCGATTTGTTCCCCAACTTCTTTTTAATGCTGTCTCCATACAGCATTAAAATTTATGCACTGCACATAGACAAAATTCATTAAAGGGGTTGTTCAAGGATTTTTTTTTTCTTCTTTGTATGTTTTTTAACTAGTCAAATGTAAGGGGGTTTACAATGCATTTCCTTCATCTGCAGTGAATCCTCTCTCAGATTCAAGTGTGGTCACATAACTTGTAAGGTCAGCTTCTCTCCCTGCTCTGATAATATCTCCTACACAAGCCTGAGGAGCAGGTCTTTGTACCAGTTGTCGCTGTGCTGGTCACGCCCCCCTGCACTGGGAGCTGCTGCTGTCTGCCTGTGTCTCCCTTCCACTGGATTCTTCAGGAAAGTTTAACCCCTTCTGCAGCACACACTCAGGGCTGGAAGCTTTGCTGAGCTGCTGCAGGCAGTGAAGACACACAGGATCTTCCCTCCTCATCCTGCAGACACAGAGCTGACAGACTGGAGGAGTTCTGCAGAGCATTGCACAAGTAGGGGGGAGATCCTATTGCATCAGCAGTGTCATTGTACAGCTGGGACTTTTAGTCCTACACATACAACATGCTGCCGAGTCTCCCAGCAGTCAGATATTTTTTCTCAGGGAAGCACGTTTATTCACTCCCTTTGCAGAACAGATATAATATCAAATATTCATGTGGAAAACCTCACAGATTGGTGTTATTGAAGAAGGGCCAGAAGAGAACCAGGGAAATAAAAAATGTTTTGCCTAAAACTTGCTTAGCTTATGTATATATTGCTGACCATAAGATTTACAGTGCTACTTTGTTTTTCATAAATAGGACAACCCCTTTAAGTCTGAAGAACTTCAGCCTTTAATTCTACAACTTTAAAACAGCAATTCGAAGTCAACTTTGGTATAGCGGCTGTGCTTGGTATCGAGCTCGGCCCCATCCATTTCTCTGGGGATCAGCTGTGCCTAAGCCACATGACACATGAATGGGCCATCACTTGGCCTACGAAAAAATGTGAGGGCTTTGGCGGTACTGCCTTCCTAAACAGCTGATCTGCAGGGGTCCTGGGTGTTGGACCCCTACTGATCAGATACAGATTACCTATCCAGAGGATTGGTCATCAGTATTTAAATCTCAAAAAAAAATAAAAAATTTTATGTTGAATAAATTGAGGGGACATTTAGTATGGCATAAAAAAATCCAAACACTGCAAGATTTCAAGTTTTTAAATGCCATTGCGCCTAAAATTATGTGGAAATTCCCATTTCTACGCTGCCCTCTCCACTTTCTACAAAGGGGAGTGTCGTGGGTAGGGTCGTTGGCCCTAGCAGATCTAGTTTCTGGCATAAAAGGCTGAAATCCACACCAGTTACAAGCTGGCATAGATTAAAATCTAAGAGCACGGACAGTTGGAGGTTGCGCTTAATTTATGAGGAATGTACTCAGTCATAAATTAAGCGTATCTTCTGGCGGCGCAGTGTGATGTCAAAACTGGCGTACAAATAGTGAAATATCACTAATTTAAGAATTTTTGGTGATTGTATTTTTCACTATGAATGTCTTTTTTTTAAATCCTGATTTTATTTTCCAAATGTTCGCTCTGTGTCTCCCAAAGACATCAATGAACATCTCCTGTCTATTGTTCCCGTGGTCCATGGGGAGGTTAAAGTATAGCTCTAAATGCTGTTAAATAGAGTAACCCAGAAATTGAAAACTACTTTTTACTTGCATAGCCAGAGGACTTTTTTTCCCCTTTCTGTGGGTTGAAAGTAGCTTGTCACATGAGACAATTAAAGAGGTTGTACGGGAAAACAATTTCGAATGGCCAGCAGCCAGCCTCACCTACTGAAAGGATCATACTTTGCTGCTCCCCGTGTCCAGGGTTTGTTTTGTTCCTCCAAGGCATGGGTAACTGATCCTCTTCAGCCAAATCCTGGCTTCAGTGGAGATGCGTCCACAAGAAATAAAGTATTGCACAAGTACTTCGAATCAACATGTCCTGAACCCAGAATGGACACCAAAACAGTCTGGGAAACAGGAACACAAAAAGGAACACAGGGCAAGATCTGCGTCTCCAAATAAATTGAACAAGAAAGGAAAGTATACATTTTTTTGTTAATATCATTGTGGCACACAGCACCCTAGGATGCCCTGCCCCAGAGGGCAGAAAGAACAACCAGGGAGCAAAATGAACACCACCACTGATGAATCAAGAATAGTCACTCCGAGGGAGCACGCAGTCCGTAGCAATGGCTAGAAAGAAAGAAAACATAAAAACAAGGGGAAGACATGCAGACAAGCAGCAACCTGCAAGCCACAGTGAAATTTGCTGACATATGTATCTAAGAAAGGACCAATACAAGGTAGTTGAAAAGGAAGGACACTGTATGCCATTTGGAATGATGGCAGACCTTTATGTAAGGGAGAATCTACAAAATCCAAGTTGAAGGATGAAAGACCTGGGCCCAAGAGTTGACTAAAAGACTAGAACTTAGATACTGGGGGGGGGGGAAATTAGCTCCTATAAAAAGCAATAACTGTGCTCAAAAGAACTGGTATAGCAGTTAATTTTAAGGAAAGAAAAAATCGGAAGACTCAGGATAATTTTTAGACGTTCACAGACCTTGCAAAAGAAGTGGAGAAATACCTGTCTGGAAGACTCCAACCAAAGGGAGGACTATGAGAAGTCAGAGTGGATAGAAAAAAAGACTTTGGATGGTCTGAGGAGGAACAAATCCCATACCACGAGATAAACCCATCCAGCAGAACTACCTAGCAGAGAACATTGACTAAATCTACAAACGGGAGCAAGAGGGGGAAGACATTGCAGAACCCCACAGAGAAGATAGTAAATGGGGACCCAGGAGGATAAAAAGAACCAAACCAGGTGCATGTGAAGCGCGTGTTGCAAAGAATTTCTGTGCAGAGATGTGCCATGGGCAGTCTCCTAGGAAAAGTCAAGTAAATGGTCCAAGATACCTTGGTACAGTGGACCTTGGCAAGAGGTAAGGACCAGACAAGTTAAAAACAGGTTGTCAAGAGAAAAACCAGGTGTAGCAATAATAAGGAAAACACTAGCCACTACTGAAGAACCATATCAGGTGCAGTGACCAATGTTGATGCAACCATGTAACGGGTTAATGCATCTGCCTGGAAATACTCTGAAAATATAAGGGAGTAAAGTGGATGCCTGGAGCATGTAACAACTGTGGGAACATGTCAGATACCGCATTCAGCAGTAGAAAAATCACATATTAGGGAGAAAAGTAGATGTCTAGTTTACGAAATAGTCATGTCAGCTTAGAATGTTCAGTGATGATCTAATACTGTGACAGGAAATAACAAGTCTATGTATCCAAGCCGGATAGAGCAGTCAACAGTGAAAAAGGCACTGTGAAAACAAAGCAGAGAGAATCAAGGTACCACTTGGAACCAAACTCGAGTTCGGTAAATTGTTTTTTTACAGTACAGATTAATTTATGAAGTTATTGCGCAAAGTCTCGCGAGACTTCGCAAAGCAATAACCGGCTCCTCGGAGCCAATACATTCTAATACTGTACGGAGCTCCTGCTCCGTACAATGTTAGAATGAAGTTTTATCCAAAGTCGATTCCCTCATTCCTAGACCTTATCTACAAGTTCCAGCACCTTTGGGGGGTTTGAAGCAATCTAATAGTATGCAATAAGTTATAGCTACTTTCCTGCCTGGTGTCCCGGGCAGTGTTTTCACACAACCCATAATACATATCAGTGCTGAAGGATCTATTTTTATGCGGAACACTGTGGTCAATACTCCCACAACCTCCGCCCAGTAGAGTCTTAGCCATGGACATTTCCACATGAGGTGTATTAAATCAGCATTTGGCACCCAACATCTCGGACACAAGTCATCTTCTCGATATCCCATTTTTTTTCCATCACTACCGGGGTTCTATATAATCTATGGAGCATAATATAATTGACAGACCCTGTGGGCCTCACTTAGGCTCTATTCACACGTCCGTGATGTGTTGCGGACCCGCAAATTGCAGGTCCGCAACACACCAGCCCGTCACCCCCATTGAAATGCCTATTCTTGTCTGCAAGCTGCGGACAAGAATAGGACATGTTCTATCTTTTTGCGGAGCTGCGGACCCAAAATCGGCTGCAGACAGCACACTGTGTGCTGTCCGCAACCATTCCATCCCCATTGAGAATGAATGGGTCCGCACCCTTTCCGCAAAATTGCGGAAAGGATGCGGACACATTTTGCGGACGTGTGAATGGAGCCTTACTGCCACCTCAGGGAAATCCTGTAACACTTCCTCCCACATCTGCTCGCTTAAGTGTGCAATGTCTAGCTTCCATTTCTCATATAGCTGCATGGGATGTTTATAATATGGCATTTCCATTAAACTTCTATAATGGAGATTACACCACTAGTGTCTCCATGCGTGGCAGTGAGATCTATGATGGTGTGTTTCGCCGCAGGTGTTCTAGCAGCCTGTTCCTCTTGGGACTGTATGGCATGTCTTACTTGCAGGTATAAATAAAATAATGTCTTAGGTAGGCTAAATTCCTGTTGTAGCTGAGTAAACGCTTTAAGAGTACCATTAGCAAATAGTTGGGTGATACGTCTGAACCCGTATACCTCCCATGCCTGCACATTTGACACTATCTAGTTGGCGATACATTCGGCAGGGCCATATTGGTGTATATTCTGTATAACCTGCAAATCCAGCCAGTTCTCCAGCCTTTCACCATACTCCATGTACGGTGCGCAATAGCTGATAGTGACTACCCCTCGTATTGAAAGTTTCATCCTCCAGGGCCGACATTAGGCATTTGCCATTGAGATGTTGTACAATCCGTCCAGTCGTGTTGACCTTATCTCTATCTCCCTATCCCCTAAGGCATTGATCGGCAAACTGCGGCTCTCCAGCTGGTGTAAAACTACAAATCCCATCATGCCCTGCTGTAGGCTGATAGCTGTAGGCAGACTGGACATACAGGGAGTTGTAGTTTTACAACAGCTGGAGAGCCTCAGTTTGCCAATCCCGGCCCTAAGGTGTTATATTAAATAAAATATCCATGGATCCGGTACCATGAACCCCCCGCGTTTTCAACCTATGCAGATCCCTGAAGATCGCATTTATTTCATAGAAAAATTGGAGTGGTATGCAAATCGGGGCATTATGCAATACATATAGAAGCTGGGGAATGAGAATCCTTTTTAATAGATTTGTGCGGTTGACTAGAGTGAGGGGCAATCGGGTCTAGGCCTGTACCTTGCGTCTGAATTTATCCAGCAAAGGGACAAGATTCAACTCCCTAAAGTCCTGGCCGACACCTGAATTCCCAGGTATTTAAAAGATGTGACTACCTGTAACCCTGCAGTGGGGTTAACGTCACCGTTTGTACTATTAGACAATGGCATCAATACCGACTTTGTCCAGTTAATGACCAAGCCAGACAGTTTACCAAAGTGGTTTATTATTGACATGGCCTTTGGAAGAGAAGAAGCCCGTTCATCTAAAAACAGTAGTAGATCATCTGCGTATAAGGGTCTATTCACACGTCCGTAGTGTATTGTGGATATGCAATACACCCGGCCGGCACCCCCATAGAACTGCCTATTCTTGTCTGCAATTTAAGATAAGAAAATGTTCCATTTTTTTTCGGGAGCCGCGCTCCGGAAATGCGAACGCTTGTTGTGTTTTGTATCCCCCCTTCCCCCCAGGTTGTTTAGTAGGCCTCAGCGAGACGATGGTTCCTTCACCAGGGAAGGAAAGGGTTGTCTCTGCCCTGTCGTTACCTTTAGGGCATCCGAGGGTCACCAGGGTTTTCTAGGTTCCTGTGTATGGGCATCTCTACCATTGAGATGTGCCCATACAGATAGAAGTTAGGGCCAGGAGCAGGGTTATATAGGTGGCGACCCTTTTCCTTCCCTAGCGGTGAGGCCTAGTGTCTTTCCCCTTCCTTCTTGTTGTCTTTTAGTGTTCTCCCCTACTACATCCGTGACAAAACCTCTAGTGAATTTGGTAAAAGAATTGAGGAATAGTTTTTAAATATCACTGCTGCCAATTTATCTCCCCCGGGCCTTATTATTAGACATACTACCCACCGCCTCCTCCATTTCTTTTATAGTAATAGGGGCATCTAGCATATTTCTCTGTTCCGTAGTAAGAGTATGAACTCTCAGCGGTTCGAGAACCGCCTGAGTCTCCACTTCAGATACAGAAGTTTCAGACTCATACAGGGAGGAATAAAACAAGTGCATAATCTACAGCACCTTTTCAGGAGCTGTACAGAGTTCTCCTTCAGAGTTGCGGAGAGCAGCTATATTGGCTGATTGTTGATAAGCCCTAGAAACCATAGCCAATAATCTACCCGCCCTTTCTCCTTCCTCATAATACGTCTGTTTCTGAAAGAAATGTTTATTTCTTGCATTCAGTAGCAAGCGTTCATTCAGACTATGTTGTGCTCCTTGCCATTCTTCCTCTTGTTCAAAAGATGGATTTACAATATACCTGGCTTCAGCCCTCTCTACATCTAGTATGAGGCCTTTTACTTTGTCCCTAGTCTTGTTTACCTCTGCAATTTAGGAAGGAAAGCCTTCATAGTGTCTCAAACTACGAGCTAGGATGCCAAGGGGAGATTATGCATACTCTTTCATTTTGTCTCCTATACCCACCACATCTGCCAGCACATTAAGCCAGTATGGGTTAAATTTCCACACCATGCATCTCCGCAATACAGGAGGAAGGAAGTTAGCCGTGACAAGCACAGGGGAATGGTCTAATATTCTACAGGGAAGATATTGTATGTCCTGAATTAGTTGTCCCATTGCGGTGTTGCCCAGGATTAAATCTAAGGAACCTATATATAGCCCAAAACAAATTCAGGGCCCATCCCTGATTATAGCATGAAAACCGACCAAAAGAAGTGGGTCAATAGAGTAAAAGAGCACTTCTAATACTGAGGTAATCAAGAAATAACATAAATTTTATTGGAAAATCACAACAGGACATGATTGACACAAATCACAATAAAACATTTAGCACAGGTCACAATACATGAACGTATTAAAAACCAAGAGGACCGATGGTGGACTGCTGGTATATATTATTAAAGTGCATGTGCAATAATCCTGATTGGTCATCAGTGAAAAGGTGTATTAACACCTAACCACTATGGCTCCAAACTACATAATACGACCCATATGCAGCATTTTTCTAAGTCATCTTGCATGGCTGCCACTAAATCAAACCTTCGTGCATGTTCCACTTTAGGGGATTTAGAACTTTCAGGATAAACAGCCAAGAGTGCACAGGAGCTCAGCAGACAAGCGGCCGCTCACATCCCTGGCTAGCCACGCCACCCCCCCACCCTAGTATTTCATTTTTCAGTTAGCAGGGTGCAGATAGAAACTTACCTTTGTTACCATAACCACTACAAAGTTTTTTTCATCAATTTTGTATTCTTTTAGCGCTGTGTCGTCATTTAGGATTTTTCCTAGAATAAAAAAATACATATATATAAATTATTTAATAACTACAGGGAGTGCAGAATTATTAGGCAAGTTGTATTTTTGAGGATTAATTTTATTATTGAACAACAACCATACTTACTTGCTAAATAAAAAGAATTGTACTTCATACATACTTGGCTGGAGTCTCTGAATTTATGAACATCAACCATGTTCTCAATGAACCCAAAAAACTCAATAATATCAAAGCTGAATATTTTTGGAAGTAGTTTTTAGTTTGTTTTTAGTTTTAGCTATTTTAGGGGGATATCTGTGTGTGCAGGTGACTATTACTGTGCATAATTATTAGGCAACTTAACAAAAAACAAATATATACCCATTTCAATTATTTATTTTTACCAGTGAAACCAATATAACATCTCAACATTCACAAATATACATTTCTGACATTCAAAAACAAAACAAAAACAAATCAGTGACCAATATAGCCACCTTTCTTTGCAAGGACACTCAAAAGCCTGCCATCCATGGATTCTGTCAGTGTTTTGATCTGTTCACCATCAACATTGCGTGCAGCAGCTACCACAGCCTCCCAGACACTGTTCAGAGAGGTGTACTGTTTTCCCTCCTTGTAAATCTCACATTTGATGATGGACCACAGGTTCTCAATGGGGTTCAGATCAGGTGAACAAGGAGGCCATGTCATTAGATTTTCTTCTTTTATACCCTTTCTTGCCAGCCACGCTGTGGAGTACTTGGACGCGTGTGATGGAGCATTGTCCTGCATGAAAATCATGTTTTTCTTGAAGGATGCAGACATCTTCCTGTACCACTGCTTGAAGAAGGTGTCTTCCAGAAACTGGCAGTAGGACTGGGAGTTGAGCTTGACTCCATCCTCAAGCCGAAAAGGCCCCACAAGCTCATCTTTGATGATACCAGCCCAAACCAGTACTCCACCTCCACCTTGCTGGCGTCTGAGTCGGACTGGAGCTCTCTGCCCTTTACCAATCCAGCCACGGGCCCATCAAGACTCACACTCATTTCATCAGTCCATAAAACCTTAGAAAAATCAGTCTTGAGATATTTCTTGGCCCAGTCTTGACGTTTCAGCTTGTGTGTCTTGTTCAGTGGTGGTCGTCTTTCAGCCTTTCTTACCTTGGCCATGTCTCTGAGTATTGCACACCTTGTGCTTTTGGGCACTCCAGTGATGTTGCAGCTCTGAAATATGGTCAAACTGGTGGCAAGTGGCATCTTGGCAGCTGCACGCTTGACTTTTCTCAGTTCATGGGCAGTTATTTTGCGCCTTGGTTTTTCCACACGCTTCTTGCGACCCTGTTGACTATTTTGAATGAAACGCTTGATTGTTCGATGATCACGCTTCAGAAGCTTTGCAATTTTAAGAGTGCTGCATCCCTCTGCAAGATATCTCACTATTTTTTACTTTTCTGAGCCTGTCAAGTCCTTCTTTTGACCCATTTTGCCAAAGGAAAGGAAGTTGCCTACTAATTATGCACACCTAATATAGGGTGTTGATGTCATTAGACCACACCCCTTCTCATTACAGAGATGCACATCACCTAATATGCTTAATTGGTAGTAGGCTTTCGAGCCTATACAGCTTGGAGTAAGACAACATGCATAAAGAGGATGATGTGGTCAAAATACTCATTTGCCTAATAATTCTGCACTCCCTGTAGACTGTCATCATAATGGATTAACCTAGTCAATAGTGATTGGCCACCATGTCACAAATCCTGACCTAGGCCTCTCACCCACTTATAGGGGTAATCACCCCGAAACAGCTGTCTGCAGATAAGGCGCTGGCTTATTTAATATCATGGCTGAAGGCCTGTTTAAAAAGGTGGAATATTGACTTATAGGATAGCTGCCTTACATCTGGTGGCATCAGAGGCAGAGCTTATTAATAGCTCGTTTGCATCCCTTTCCTCCCAGAGGAGCATGTATGGCCTATAAGCCTCCGCAAGCCAATTAAGGCAGTAAATTAAGGTCTATTGGCTTGTAAAGTATAGTTTGTAATTGGATTGAAAACTGGCTGAAGGACCGTGTCCAGAGAGTTGTGGTCAATGATTCCTATTCAGAATGGTCCCAGGTTATAAGTGGTGTACCCCAAGGTTCAGTTCTGGGCCCTCTATTATTTAATTTATTTTACAATTATATCGAGGACGGGATTAATGGCACCATATCTATTTTTGCAGATGACACTAAGCTGTGTAGAACTGTACTGTCTATGATAGATGTCCATAAACTACAAGCTGACTTGAACACTGGCAAATGAGGTTCAATGTGGACAAATGTAAAGTTATGCATCTTGGTAGTAATAATCTCTGTGCTTCATATGTCCTAGGTGATGTAGCACTGGGAGAGTCTCTTATAGAGAAAGATTTGGGTGTCATTGTGGACGGTAGATTAAATTATAGTATACAATGTCAATCAGCTGCTTCTAAGGCCACCAGGATATTGTCATGCATTAAACAAGGCATGGACTCACTGGGCAGGGATGTAATATTACCACTTTACAAAGCGCTGGTTCGGCCTCATGTGGAATACGCAGTACAGTTCTGGGCACCAGTCCATAGAAAGGATGCACTGCAGCTGGAAAACGTACAGAGGAGAGCAACTAAAATGATAAGGGGCATGGAGGGTCTTAGTTATGAAGAAAGATTAAAAGAATTTAATTTATTTAGGCTTGATAAGAGATGTCTAAGGGGGGGACATGATTAACCTATATAAAATATATAAATGGGCATACAAAAAATACGGTGAAAAACTGTTCCATGTGAAATGCCCTCAAAAGACAAGGGACACTGCCTCCAATTGGAGAAGAAAAAGGTTCAGTCTCCGGAAGTGTCAAAGCTTCTTTACTGTAAGAACTGTGAAGCTGTGGAATTGACTTCCTCAGGACGTGCAGGAACAGTGGACAGTTTCAAAAAGGGTTTAGATGAATTCTTAAAAGTAAACAACATTAATGCTTATGAAAACGTGTAGAAATCTGAGTCTCATTTCCTTCTGGGATTCGCGCCCCCACCTATCCCTTGGTTGAACTTGATGGACGTTTGTCTTTTTTTTAACCGTATCAACTAAGTAACTATATAAATCAGACCCAGCAAAGCTTTCCTGGCTCCATGCTAAGCAGAGGCAGACAGAGGTAGCTGTGCTGGTGTGAAAAGAGTCCTACAGGAGTATTTAACCATTCACATACCTGCATAAATTAATTTTTGTCCAGCAACTGGAAAAGCATCCTTCCCCTTCTCTTGTTCAATTTTCTCTTTCAAAGCTTTGACCTGTGAAGGGAGGAGATTAGGTTAGAACATATATCAACAGCGTTACATTCACCAGTACAACAGCAGGGTACAATACAGCCGTCATATCCCTCACAGAAAGCAGCAGGGACATACAGAGTAAGAATATGCATTTTTTCCTTATAGTCCATGCTTTGTGTCACTTAGTCCTTAAAGGGTTTCTGTCACCAGAATTAACCTATTAAACTGCCTGACATTAGCGATGTGCTAATGTCAGCAGACCCTAACTATCCTATTCTTATGGATACGCCCCTTACTACACAATTTTAACTATTATTAGATGCTAATTAGGCTACTTTCACACTGGCGGCAGAACGGATCCGACAAGCCGTTCACCCTGTCGGATCCGTCCTGACGCTATTTCGCCGTGCCGCCGCACTAAAAGTACTGCATGCCCGACTTTTTAGTCCGGCGGCCCATCACCGCAAACTGCGCCGGAGCTCCGGCGGCATGGCGAAATAGCGGCAGGACGGATCCGACAAGGTAAACAGCCTGTCGGATCCGTCCTGCCGCTAGTGTAAAAGTACCCTTAGCAACTAGGAGCATGGGGGGGCGTTGCACCTGCTCCTAGAGGCTCAATTCGCCCACCACTTTCAACTCCCATGTAAACTTGATTGAGAGGGCCAGGCTAGAGTTGGTCTCCTCCTGACGGCGAAATCTTGCGCCTGCGCCATCCTGTTCAGAATTCGGCGCAGGCAGTGAATGATGCTCGGCTGCCAGCTTCCTCATTGCACCTGCGCTGAATATGTCACAGACAGCCGGCATCGCAGAGAAGAGGGAGGAGAGAGCTGTGACGTCGCTGGATCCTCCTATGTGGTAAGTATTTGCCTGATTGGCCAGCGCTACATTCCTGATACCACCAATGATCAAGGGGGCATTAGAGGAATAAATATTTTATACAAAAAAACTTTCTGCCAATTATATTTTATATTTTTGACCACTATAATCACCAACAAAACAATTTGGCCACCAGATAATTAAATATATATTATATATATACACACACACATACATACACACACACACACTGCTCAAAAAAATAAAGGGAACACTTAAACAACACAATGTAACTCCAAGTCAATCACACTTCTGTGAAATCAAACTGTCCACTTAGGAAGCAACACTGAGTGACAATGAATTTCACATGCTGTTGTGCAAATGGGATAGACAACAGGTGAAATTATAGGCAATTAGCAAGACACCCCCAATAAAAGGAGTGGTTCTGCAGGTGGTGACCACTTCTCAGTTCCTATGCTTCCTGGCTGATGTTTTGGTCACTTTTGAATGCTGGCGGTGCTTTCACTCTAGTGGTAGCATGAGACGGAGTCTACAACCCACACAAGTGGCTCAGGTAGTGCAGCTTATCCAGGATGGCACATCAATGCGAGCTGTGGCAAGGTGGTTTGCTGTGTCTGTCAGCGTAGTGTCCAGAGCATGGAGGCGCTACCAGGAGACAGGCCAGTACATCAGGAGACGTGGAGGAGGCCGTAGGAGGGCAACAACCCAGCAGCAGGACCACTACCTCCGCCTTTGTGCAAGGAGGAACAGGAGGAGCACTGCCAGAGCCCTGCAAAATGACCTCCAGCAGGCCACAAATGTGCATGTGTCTGCTCAAACGGTCAGAAACAGACTCCATGAGGGTGATATGAGGGCCCGACGTCCACAGGTGGGGGTTGTGCTTACAGCCCAACACCGTGCAGGACGTTTGGCATTTGCCAGAGAACACCAAGATTGGCAAATTCGCCACTGGCACCCTGTGCTCTTCACAGATGAAAGCAGGTTCACACTGAGCACATGTGACAGACGTGGCAGAGTCTGGAGACGCTGTGGAGAACGTTCTGCTGCCTGCAACATCCTCCAGCATGACCGGTTTGGCATTGGGTCAGTAATGGTGTGGGGTGCCATTTCTTTGGAGGTCCGCACAGCCCTCCATGTGCTCGCCAGAAGTAGCCTGACTGCCATTAGGTACAGAGATAAGATCCTCAGACCCCTTGTGAGACCATATGCTGGCACGGTTGGCCCTGGGTTTCTCCTAATGCAAGACAATGCTAGACCTCATGTGGCTGGAGTGTGTCAGCAGTTCCTGAAAGACGAAGGCATTGATGCTATGGACTGGCCCGCCCGTTCCCCAGACCTGAATCCAATTGAGCACATCTGGGACATCATGACTCGCTCTATCCACCAACGTCACGTTGCACCACAGACTGTCCAGGAGTTGGCAGATGCTTTAGTCCAGGTCTGGGAGGAGATCCCTCAGGAGACCGTCCGCCACCTCATCAGGAGCATGCACAGGTGTTGTAGGGAGGTCATACAGGCACGTGGAAGCCACACACACTACTGAGCCTCATTTTGACTTGTTTTAAGGACATTACATCAAAGTTGGATCAGCCTGTAGTGTGTTTTTCCACTTAAATTTTGAGTGTGACTCCAAATCCAGACCTCCATGGGTTGAAAAATTTGATTTCCATTATTTAATTTTTGTGTGATTTTGTTGTCAGCACATTCAACTCTGTAAA